>NC_052500.1:32181607-32487687 GCF_016617805.1 Bactrocera tryoni | reverse complement strand
AGGGCAAACTTAATATACCCTGTTCAGGGTATAATAAAAATAAAAGTACAATTAGAATTCAAATCAAAATTAAAACAAAATTGAAAATTGGCATTTAATTAAAAGACTTAGACTTACGTTTAGCCTTAGCTTTGCATAGAGCAACGTATTTCTTTAAAACGAAGGAGAAGTAAACTCAAATAACATTTATGTACTGCAATATGTTTACTTTATATGTGTTTATACACACATACATATATACTAACCCAAATAGTAGCTCCAGTTCATTTTATTTTCTCGCCGCCATTTGTCATAAACGGCATTGACATTTAGTGTTACACTTTGTACGCTCTCCAAATACATACAATACTCGTGAGCAATTGACTTTTTCATTGTGTAACAGTTTGTTGCGACACTTGCCTCGCTCGCTTAATACAAATTGCTCCATTGCAATAACAACAATAGCAGCAGCTTGGCGCCCATTTTAGCTAGTTGATCGCCATTTTGGGCAATTTATGTATTAACTTTTTTGCCAAAAATATTTCGAATAACAAAAAGCTTAAAACGAAAATAATAAATAACAAAAAATGGGTGAACCTACACACACACAACCGCATATGTACATACACACGCTAATGTAACATAATATATACATACATATGTACATAAATGTTTCAATAAGAGCAGATTTGGAGCATATGAAAGCACGTCATTTTATACTTTACATCTGAACTGCAAGCGTTGACCATTTATCAAAATCGCCCTTGCCATATTGTGCGATTTTTATTATTTGTGTACGAGGGGTATTTTATTTCGTGACGCGTACGCACACACACTTGTGACAGCGTGGATGGTGTGCGTGTAAGCGTGGCACATTTTAGGATGCTCCAGCGGACGCTGCATTTTTGACGTTTCTCTTGTAATAAATTCAATATTTTCTGTGAGTGACGGGCACGAGTTGGAACGCCGGCTACCAAGCGATCGTTGCAAGTTTACTCACCATATATTAGTTAGTTTAATGTTTGTATCTTTCTAGAGTGGTTCAATTTAATTTTATACCTGTTCTATAGATGCTTTTTAGAATAGATTACCATGACAACCTCTAATTCAAGAGGAAAAACCAGATATTTCATATACACTCCTATGAAAAATATAATAAAATAACTAATCCTTAATTCGAATAGGTTAGGTTAGGTTAATTTGGTAGGCAAACAAACTACGCATAGAGCAGAGTTCAGTTGCTTGTCCAAGGGAGTAGTCAGCCTTGAGATGCCTTCGCTTGACGCGAATTTTAACAGACTCTGCGGCCTCATTATCGATACCTGCTCAAGTGTATCATACCGCGGTGACCCCAAAAGCGTAGTCTTGCTAATGCGGGACAAGTGCACAAGAGATGATCCATTATTTCCCTGGTGCCCTGCTCTAGCCATTTTCTGCGGTCTTCTCGATCTGTCAGCTCCATTCTGCGGGCGTGTGTCGCCACCAGACAGTGACCAGTTAGTATTCCCATCATGCTCTTACAGTCTTTTTTATCGAGTGTCAATAGGAATTTTGTGTACTTCTGATCTACCTAAACTAAATTCAATTGAATTTGGGTAAACTACGAGTTATGAAAAAGGTGGACTGGAGTCCATCCACTTTTTGTGCTAAATTAAAAATATATCTAATGGCCGCCTTTTTCTTGAGTTTCGGTAGTATTTCGGTTGTACAAAAAAATAGTTTTTATTCTAATTGCAATTTATATAGACAAGACGGGAAAAACTATTTCGCCGCTGATTTGATTGTGTAAAAATTATATTCACATTCTGGCCTATTGGAAACCTTTTGCATTAAGGCTTCAGTGGACGACTGCTGAATCTAGCTGACCTAACAAATTGGACAGAGAAAACATTTTTCCACTATTCTACGCGGTGATTATTGTCCTTTAAATCGGTTCTGTAAACAATTCACACCTGAGATTTTGAGAATTTTGTATTTTAGCAGCTCATGGATAACTCAGGCACCAAATAAAAATATCGCAAGAAATGTTGAAAATTTACTACCCATTATATATAGGACAACTTGTGTACAAATATGTGCTAACTCAGTCTTTTAGTTTTCCTAGTCCCAACATAACACACCGTGGTATGTGCCACTTAATGGTCACTAAAAACTCTTCTCTAGAAAACTCTGAGAACCCGTTCGCATTTCTTCAAGGGCGACATTCCTTATTTCTCGTCTTAAATCTTACATGTCATTATCTACGTCCAGGTCCGGTTTTTCAACCATAGTACGTTTTCAACGTAGTTCTTCAGGTTTTCCAGCTTTTCTTTTTCGAAGCATGACAGTTTTAATGTTCTTAACATCATTACGTAGATGGGCTTTATCAGACAACTGCCACGCTCACAAAATTCCATTAAGAAAAAAAAAAAATAAAGCATCATAACTAAGCACTAAATTAAGATATAGAATTGTAATTTGACACAGTAGCGACAGGCACTTGTGGGCTAAAAATTTTGAGAAAGTGGCCCTCTTCCCGCCCTCTAATAAGTTTAACGCACACAGCTCACTAGAGCTACAACAATCAAATTCGATCAGCACAAATATTGTAAGAACTCCTACCGACAGCGTGAAAATGTATGAAATCTGAAGATAACCCCGTCCACTCATCATTTAACGGTACTGTTAAAAACTGCATTCTAATTTTAGAATAGACAGCGCCACTGCGGTTCTGATTAGCGGAACGTATTATGGTACTTTTTCCAGCATTATATTGAAGAGGACGCACGAAAAAGAATTACCCTGTCTAAAGCCTCGTTTCGCGAACGGCTCGGAAAGGTCCTTTCCCATTGTAATAGAGCTGATGGTTGTGCTCGACGTCATTCTGCATATCTGTATGAGTTTCACTGGGATACCCGTTTAGGACATAGCGTCGAACAAGCAGCTCTTATCAGTGCTGTCCAAAACGGCTTTGAAATCGACAAAAACGTCATGGGTTTATTTATTAGTTTACTTACAATGGACTTAAGTCTTTCCCACAATACAGTCGAAAGAACCTTATACGTGATATTAAGAAGACTAATTCCGTGATAGTTAGCCCGACTGCTGGATGGTTCTCCCTTCTTTTAGACAGGGCAGCATGCACTCATATTCCAATCATTGGGAATGTATTTATCTGACCAAATCATTCTTAGCAGCTGGTACATGCGCCTTTCTAACACCTTCGCGTCGGCTTTAAATAGCTCAGCTGATCGTCCCTGAAGCTTTGTTGTTCTTAAGCCGCCATAGAGCTATTTTCACCTCGTCTTGGTCGAGTGGTGGTGCGGCAATGTTGTCGCGGTAGATTGTTGGTGCGGATTCTTCTTCCTCCGTCGCAGTACTGCTTCTGCCATTTGATAGGTTCGAGCAGTGTTCCCTTCACATTACGAGTGAAATCTGAGTATCTGTTCCTGTCTTTACAGGAGCCGAAATCCTGCAATTCAGCATTTCAAATTCATCGTACTCACGTATTTCTGATTCTCTTTTCGTTCTATTGAAAAGACGTCTCTCTTCCTTCCTCTTCTCGCAATACCGGTCTTTCACCATCATATCAAGTATTTCTGCGGCAGTATCCCTACCACCTCTACGGCAGCGATATGAAGAGAACGGGGAAATAGAGTCCCACTAGTTGTATATGTCCTCGCGATGGAGTTGCTTTGCTTAAGCAAAATTGAAAGCCGAGTATGGTAATCCTTGGCTGTTTGATGTGGTTGCAGCTTTTCGACGTCCAGTATCGATGCGCTGTGTGGCGTGTGCCTACCTTAGCTTCAACAAGACAGTAATCCGAGTCGATGTTAGCACTTCGGGCAAAACGTACAAAACGTACGTCTTGTACACTAGAAGCGTACCTTCCGTATAGCACATGTGATCAATTTGATTGCATGTGTTTTGATCAGGGGACAGCCTGGTAGCTTTATGGTTGCTTAGATGCGGAAAACTGGTGCTACAAGCTACCATGTTATGCGCCACGTCGAAGTCCGTTATCGGATGCGTTGTCGTGAAGCCTAAATTTTCCAACCGTCGATACAAAGATGCCCTCTTTGTCCACCTTGACCTTGAAGTCGCCGAGCACCATCTTAACATCGTGACGAAGGCATTTCTCATACGCTTCCTCCAAGCTTTCGTAGAATTGCTCTTTGGTATCGTCGACCTTTTCTTCTGTCGAGGCGTGTGCATATGTATTTATATTAGTTTGAATTGATGGAATTCAACATTGTTGCCGATTGCGGCTGTCATTTCACTCATCGGGGTGAATCTGAGAACTGTGCATAGTCTCATGGCACCTTTAATAGACATGACAAATTAAGACTCCCAGAACTAAAGCATTGTTTCTCTATATTGCCAGCCATAAGCCACTTGGACTATTACTAAATTTTAATTCATTTGACTAAAATTTCGCCAAACATTCTTGATGTTTCAGAAAATAATACAAAATAAATTCACAATTATTTTCATCCTTGAACTGAAAAAATACAAAATTGTCAATTCCAATATAAGTGTCTCACCAACATTGTTACACTTTATTTTGATATGCCGTGACATCGCTTGAATTCATCCAATTCTCCAACCAACCGAACTCGTGAATAAGTGGTGTAACACAAATTCCAACCCGACCAAACGCACGCACGCATCCACTGAAGGACGCAGCCAAAAATACTGATTGGCCCATGCACAAAAAGTGACTACAGTTATATACTAGATTCCGTTGCCAATGTATTACACAGAAAAACTCCAAGTCACGACAGAAAAAGTGTTACTGAGAATCGATTTCAAATCGAAATGAGGTAACATCTGCGACCAACGAGATCAACAGATGCACTTCGGGCAGGATGTGCCACTGATTTATTACCAGCACACGCGCCAACAAGCGTCTAACTGGTAAACAACCAAACCAACAAACTTCACATACAACAAACATATATACGATAGGTACTGGAAGCCACCCACACACTTTCGTGTTCCAATGACCCCGCACATTGGCTGGTGGGTTAAAATTCACCGCTACCAACCGCTTAGGGCCACAAGCGCCACAAACGAAGCAAACACGGCTACCCTCGGGCAATGTTGTTATTGTAGCAGAAATTGGTGGCATTTTTTAAGCGTTGCTGCTTGCTCCCAACGCTTCAGCAGTGACGATAAAAAATCTCAACCGCATGCTGCAGTTTATAGAAAACAGCTGGTACGCGTGGCCTTGCCGCAGTCACAGCCAATGCTGCGCACATACCAGCGCGGTGGCCGCAGCCACCAGCAGCACAGCAACAGTGTTGAATTATTTGTTGCATTCCCGTTTGGTAAGTTGGTCACTTTGTCAGCCAGGGCTGGGAGTGGTGTTTTTTATGCTTTAGGGTCTGAAGTGCATACATAACTAGAGAAGGTGCAAGTGTATGTAGTGTAATGTGTGTGTGTGTGTGTGACTAAGAGATAGGTGCACAAAATTTATTCCGGCAATCGCATGAGGCAAGGCAGCCAGGTGCTGCATACAACGACATCACGTTTCAAAATACAAAAACACACAGCACAAAAATATGTACACGAACACACATACTACATCGATATGTATATGTGTGTGGAGTAATCTATAAGAGAGCTTGACTGGTAAGAAAATGTAGACATCTCATTCTTTATTGTTAGATAAATTCAACTGAGGATTTCACCGTTACCGTTCAATAAGCTTCTTTCTAAAAAGTCTCAATTTCAAAATAAAGTATTATTGTATTCTTTCTTTTCAAAAAGTAGTGAACTGTTAGAGGAATACTAACCTAAAATGTTATGTTAAAAATATCTGGAGATCTACAAGAAAGCAACGATAACCTTCAAAATCGACAACTTCTTCCTCAAAACAAAACATTCTTACAAACCTAATTCGACAGAATTGGCTCTTGTGACGAAGGAGATTTGAGTCAGCGTATTGTTATGGAATCGTTCTTTCTGCAATTTAGCGTCGAATCACCCAATAATTCGGCATTTTAGAGCTCCATGAGCATCAAATCTTATTAATGCGAAGAAACGGTGGCCATCAACCGTCCTGCCGGCAGTCATCGCCTTCTTACCATCAAGTTCGCCGAGTTAAGTCCACGGTTTCAACTTTCTTTGGCCTCTGGTAAACTCCAGTAGATACATGTTTCGCCTATTGTCACGAAATTACGTAAAACCTCTTCCAAACTATGCTTAAACAGCGATTAAAAATAAATACGATTTGCGGCTCAACAATAATGTACATGCGTTGAAATAAATTAAACCAATTTTTGACGCTATCGAAGGTGACCGCTCTCGTATTCACATAATTCTACATATAATGGTTCATGAGACCACTGTTTGACTCTAACAAGAGTTGTAATGTTACCCAGAGAATAATTAAAAAACATTGAATAAATAAATCTGATTTACAATAAAAATAAAGCCTAGTTTATATATTCAAATATTAGTATATATTCTATGCGTATATTTGCCTAGAGGGTATATTGCAATAAACACGTTCACATACTTTACCAGCCATGAATTTAATACAAACTCCCGCCAGCATTCGGTGAGTGAATCAATGTGCTGATGAACAAGTGACCGACTCTTCGAGTACTTGTAGTGAAAATGTTCTAGTATACATATGTCTATATATCGACCAATTTTTTCACATTGACTCGATTGTTATTGGTCTCGATCAATAAACCCCGAAATTGGTTTTGACGACTTGACAGCATAATAGATGCTACAATCCTTTCTTACATACAGCCCATTGCATGAAGAAGACAAACAGAAGACTAACTAACTCAGTAACTATTTGAAAATTTCAAAATTATTTATTTATGGAGTCTAAATTATATAAATCTTCATGATGAAGACAGTGGTACATGCGGTAAGTTGTTGCATTCCTGTTTCGCTAAGTTTAGTGAGCCTCGTAAGACATCCAACAGTTATGAAAGAAGAGAATTGGGGTAGCTCTTTATTTAGGTTTTTAATAAATTAGGATCTTCTCAAAATATCAAAGAGAAATGTTTTCAAACCAACATCAGCTATATCAGTTATTAAATTCTTGCCTGAAATTATGAATTATTAACTGAATTATTTTTGTCACAAAACGAAAAACCAACTTAAAAATACTGTAGACATAAGGAGCGGTGACTTCGGCACATGTTCGAACTATCCAAGTTTCTCCACTCACTGCTTTTCGACATATTATTCATATCAAGCGAAGCCGAACTGTAACTTATCTTCTGTTCTTTTTACATAATTAAGAAATATAAAAAATACAAACAGTGTTTTCAAAAAGTATTACACTGATTTATATTTATTTTCAAACAAAACTGAGGTATATCACTCTAAACCACAAAAAACTGATGATTTTAGTTTGTGCTGGTGTATCCTCATTAACAATGTACTACTTTTTTTGACAGATCACGCGTGAGTCGTGTCAAGCTGTCATGTAATTTTTTCAATATTGTTGGGCATTTCATCGTAAAAAAAAAGATGTTTACAAATTGACGTTCTTTAAAGAGAGTGTTTCACACGCTTTGCTCAACTTATTTCAACATAATCGGTAATAGCATTTGACCGCATAGACTACGTACAGCATGCAGTAAAGAAACTATAGCAGCCATAGCTGAGAGTGTACATGAAGACCGTGGAGAATCGATTCGGCGCCGTTCGCAGCAAGTCGGATTGATGTGTGAAACAGCTAGCGAATCTTACGTCGAGATTTTAAATTGAAAGGTTCCTAGAAGAACCGACGTTTTCGAACTAAATTTTGTTCAGAGATGAGACTTATTTCTGGCTCAATGGAAATGTAAACAAGCAGAATTGCTGCACTTGGAAAGTAATTCAAGAGCTGCCATTTCATCCAAAAAAAAAACGATTTGGTGTGGTTTGTGGGCCGGTGGAATCATCGCTCCATATTTCCTCAAACATGATGTCAGTGAGAACGTAACCATCAATGGATACCGTTATCGCCCTATGAGAAAAATATTGTGCAACGTGAGTAAGACTACTATTAGGTTAAACTAAAACAGAACGCAGAACGCCATTTGCTACACCAATGATTTGTAAGTGATTCTTATCATCAGAGCATTACCTTAATGAAGAAGCGCTATCAAGAGAAAATTGGAATTCGAGATTTAACAATACCTTCCAGAAGCCAGATATTCACGAAACATTCGATTTTTTTATTTTATGATAAAATATGTGTATTTGACGTCAGACGTCAGAAAACAGGATGTGTCAGCTTCATTCACATATTATTGTTTAGTAGACCTAGTATACTGAAAATTTGATATCAGTTTTCATGTATAAAAGCACTACAGTTAACCAGTGTAATTAATTCATGCATTTTGCACCATTTATCATGAATTTCTCTAAACAACCCGAATACTTTCTTTTGATGGGCAATTAAAACTACATGCATTCACTCGATTAAATAATGGTTGCTTTGTTTAGATGTGATATTTTCAAAGAGGCAATAATTTTTTTGGGGTTGATCCTTCTCACAGCTGTTACTTAATTTATATTCAGTTTCATTCGCCATTTCATAATGAACAGACTGACTGCCATCCCTAAATAAAAGCGGTATGGTCAAAATATTGTCAAAAATTCCTCTTGCCTTTAAATTTTGTATGGCGCATATGTAGTTGCAAAACTGCATTAAAAAATAATAGAATTAACATTTGGATTTTTTTTTTTATTTCGCAATCAATTTTCAATTTTAAACTCTTTTGCATTAAAAAAATTGTTCATGTTTTAAAAATTTTGTTCAGCGATGAAGCTCACTTTTAGTTGATTGGGTAGGTTGATAAACAAAATTGTCCCATTTGGAGTAAAGATAGCAAGCCATAGCTGAAAAATTGTTATGTCCTCGAAAAGTCACTACTTGGTGTGCTCTAAGCTTCAATTTAGCTCGCGTTCAAGCGGATTATCTTTGGCTATGCCGAAAAATAATATATTGAATCCCAAGTGAACCTGCGTGAACCTCTATACATGACTCCATTCTCCATCGCGGTTACGTCCTCAAAAGTCACTGTTTGGAGTGCCCTATGGGCACGGCCAATTATTGGTCCGTATTTCTTCAAAAGCTAAAGCGGCCATAAGGTTACCGTCAATGGGGAACGTCATAAAGCCATGATTAATGAACTGTAGGATGTTGAGGTGGACGGCCTTCGGTTCCAACAAGATGGCGTACAGCTAACGAAATAATCAACTTATTTAGAAAAGTTCTTATCTTGATCTTACTCTGGTTTACAGCAAACCTTCCATAAAAACAAGTAAGGAAGGGCTAAGTTCGGGTGTCACCGAACATTTTATACTCTCGCATGATAAAGTGATAATCGAGATTTCATTATACGTCATTTACATATTTTTTTATTTTGCTGTAAAATTAATTAGATTAGTAGTTCCTGAGATATGGTTTTTGGTCCATAAGTGGGCGACGCCACGCCCATTTTCAATTTTTAATAAAAGCCTGGGTGCAGCTTCCTTCTAACATTTCTTCCGTAAAACTTAGTGTTTCTGAGGTTTTTTATTAGTCGGTTAACGCACTTTTAGTGATTTTCAACATAACCCTTGTATGGGAGGTGGGCGTGGTTATTATCCGATTTCTTTCATTTTTGAACAGTTTATGGAAATGCCTGAAGGAAACAACTCTATAGAGTTTGGTTGACATAGCTAGAGTAGTTTCCGAGATATGTACAAAAAACTTAGTAGGGGGCGGGGCCACGCCCACTTTTCCAAAAAAATTACGTCCAAATATGCCCTCCCTAATGCGATGCCAAATTTCACTTTAATATCTTTATTTATGGCTTAGTTATGACACTTTATATGTTTTCGGTTTCCGCCATTTTGTGGGCGTGGCAGTTGGCCGATTTCGCCCATCTTCGAACTTAACCTTCTTTTGGTACCAAGTTTCATCATGAGATCTCAATTTTTACTCAAGTTTCATCATGCACGATCTCACGGACAGACGGACTCAACGGTTACAGCTTGCACGGACGGACGGACGGACAGACAGACATCCGGATTTCAACTTTACTCGTCACCCTGATCACTTTGGTATATATAACCCTATATCTGACTCTTTTAGTTTTAGGACTTACAAACAACCGTTATGTGAACAAACCTATAATACTCTCCTTAGCAACTTTGTTGAGAGAGTATAAATATATGTATAGATAAGATTAGAATGTATGTCATTGAAGTCCATTGGCGCTGTATCATTTTGTCACACTGTAAAAATTATATATAGGAAAATAGAATTTTTATGTAAATGCATTTGCACGTATTTTTCTGCTTTCTTCACACCGGGATTTATATATGTATCTAATATACGTATCTCGATGTGACGTTATGACTACTGGTGTGGATTAGGTGTGTATGCTTGTGTAAAGTACATATTTGCAAACTCAATATTTCACCTCAATAAAGCGAAACTCATAAATCAAGAAAACTCATAAATCTTTAATTCCGCAAAGAGTTGTCGGAAAAGGAAGACGAAACGAGTAAATCCGCCAGCAGTCATTGTTTGATAAAAGGTGCGAAAATTAGGGTTACGTGAGAACGTAATGAATGAATGAATAAGTGAATTTCGCATAGGCGATGATTTCCATTGAACGAAGATTGCCATAAAGCATAGTAAAATTAATTAAGCAGAATAAATTGAATCCCTGCAGCAGATGTTTAGCTATTTAGGAGAAAATTTAAAAAAAGTACTAAATTATATAGTATTGATATTTTACAGTAAAAAAATGCATGCAAAAAAACATACATAATTGCATATGAGTAAGTGGTTTCTTCACGTACTTTGATCAAATTTTTGATGCTAGAAAGTTAGACACGTTTTTTAAATATATGATTCATGATCATTTCCTTAACTCTCGCTGGAGCATAAGCTCTCAAGAATACATTTCCAACTGTGCTTGTTTTTTGCTTGAATCTTTAGTTCGTTTCATGTTCCATTACATAGTCTTAAGACGCCCTCTCTTACGATTTCATTGGGGGTTGCAATAAAGAACTCGTCGGCAAACTTCGGTAGCATCCTTGCTCTGTATGTGCTCTATTCACCTCCATTTTTGCAATTTGAAATAGTTGGCCATGGCTTCAAAATTCCACTTTTATTGAGGTCATCATTGCTGATGACGTATGGCCACCACAGCTTGAGTATACCCGGTTGGCAGCTGTTTTCAAAGCTATGAAACTTTCTACTACGAGGTTCAGTTACAGAGCAAGTTTCACATCCATAGAGCAGTACAGCGACAACGTTGGATTTAAATAGTCTGATTTAAGTTTTAAAGTATATGTACATGAGTCGAGTTTCAGATTTGGAAAAGCTCTACATACACATACGCCTATTGCTATTTTACCGCCTAGGCAAGTGAAGTCTTTAACATGAATAACTTCTTTATGTTTCAGTTGCTTTTAATGGTCATTTTCTTTGATTTTGTTTCGACAAAGCTCATTTTTAAACGAACCATACACGACTTCGTGCACAGATCTTAAAATTAAGATGTTCGATGCAGTTCCAGTAGATTCCTCTTCGCTTCCAATTGGCCGGTCTCATCGATAATAATATGAAAAAGTATTTGCAAAAGAAAAAGTAATCCGAAGTATTCTACACCTGCATGTCTGCATATTGTATATTGATTGTAGCATAGCTGTAAGCTTCTCAGGAATTTCTCTACATCTGAGAGTCTACCATAATGCTTTCTCATTGTATGCTGTCACACGAAACGAGTCAACGAAAACAAGTTGAAGAGGAGATATTGGTAAATTTCCTATTTAATGCGACTTAAAAGTATATTGGACTGTACTTGGGGTGTAATGGAGAGAAGCATAATTCCGACGTAGTTGTTACATTGTAAAATGTCAACTTCTTTAGGAAAACGACCACAATGCCCTGCAGACAATTCCCGGATAAATTCTCTTTTACCCAAATGTATTTGAAATTGTTTAGCAGTAGTTTCGGGGTGTATTTTGACCCACTTTCGAAGTATCTGCCCGCACTCTATTGTATCCTGACGACTTGTTGTTTTTAAGCCTTTTATTGTTGATTTCTTGCAGAGATGGTTTTGCCTCTTTTTGGGTCTGAATTACGTTCCAGGTTTCTTCACCAATCCTTTGGTCGGTAACCTAATATGCTTTTGCACGCATCGTGAAGTAGCGTTTTGAAGCTGTTTCATTGTTGCTCTGAACTGGCTTGAATAACTGACTTGATAAAATGCTGAATATCCGCGAGATGGTAGACTAAGCCCTCTCTCAATTGAAATAAGCTCTTTAGTGTTATACGATAAAAGGAAGGGCTCCGAAAAACAGATAGTATTAATAAAAAGTCTGAGCTTCTATATACGCCTTCTTGTCTATAGAGAAGCGAACACAGTCTCCAATATTCTAGATTCGATCTTATTTGAATTTCCAATGAAAACATGATTATAGTTTAATTTTACATTGCACTGAATGTGTATCAATTGATATGTTAACTGAAATCAGACACTGCAATTACAAGTAGAGGATGTGGATCTCTTGATATAAACTTAAAGTCAGAGACAAATTGTTGCTATGCGTAGTCACATTTCCAGCGCGAGACCATAAGTTCCCATTTCACGTTGACATTGTCAAATCCTCGCATATATTTTCATTTCTCGTGCAATCTATGTTTGTTTGTGAGCTTATCCGTCTTCAAACATCCTTCTGCGGTTGTAGTAATGCACACTTCCATGTGTGCGTATATTTGCGTGTACGTGAACCTGAATTGCAGTCAAGCAACCAGGCGAATCTATGCGGCTAAATCACGCTGCGTGTCTGCCATTGCCACAGCCACGAGCAATTTAGCCTTCCTTTCCTTTTCAATCGCAACCTCCACACGAACGCGACGCTTGTGATTCTGCGGATTAACAGCGGCTTAAGCGCATCTTGGCCTTCAGAGAGTGCCATCAAGTGAGTGCATGCTACAAAAGTAGACCTGTAGTAGTAGTAGGATGAAGGCACATACATGTATACAGCTTGACAGTCACGCCAGTAGATCCATAAACGTAAATACATACGAGTATTGAACAAGTGTACTTTTGCATCCTAGTCAACATGCGTCAACAGACTGAGATTATATAAGCGAGGCGGGCAGGTTTGATTTTGCTTTCAACTCAAGGTAAGACTATGTCACTTGGAGAAAATATTGATTTTCTTGACAAATCCCAGATCAACGAGATGTGAACAAACAGTCTTTCCATTGACAATATTCGTATATTTTGTTTACTGTTCATACTTTATATTAAAGTTCGAAAGGAGTATCAACGATTACATTATATATTAACCAAGAATACGAGAAAGTTATTAAAGAAAAATGTAAAATTCAATATTTAGAGTAATATCGAGTATACAAAGCGCCAAAACAATAGAGCACAGTCTTCATTAAAGGGTGGCGAACTCTTCTGCATTATACTCAAAAATTGCACCCCGGATAACCGAATTATGATGTTTTTGAAAGTTAGCCCAATGCCTTTTTGTTGTTTTCCACCGAACACACACTTAGCTAAGAGTACGGGAGAATTTTTCGCCATTTATAAGCAGAAACAGACTTCCATAGTATGTATGCCATGACTAATATAATTCCTCCTATTCCTAGATAGTATATAGTGGTACTAAGACTACCTTTAAGGCTAGTCGAACATGTAAAAAGTTTCATCTGAAATCTTCCTAATGGATAGAGATGTGTCAGCACATTATTTTTTTTTTCAAACAAAAAGTTATCTAAACGTCTAATATAATAGAAAACTAGTTTCTGCTGTCGGAGTTACCTTCAATGCAAGTCTTCTCCCAAGGTGGGAAAAATACATTACTCAAGCCTCATTCATTAACATCTGAAATATAAGAAGATTTTAGAGCAGGCGAAGAAATGTTCAAAAATATGTCGACCGTTAAGAGTTTTAGAAGGAAAATGATGATGGTATGGTCCATATCATTAATATTATTATCGAATCCACTATGCTAAAAGCTAGAAGAAGGTCTGAACGCTTTTTATCAAGCTTTAGTACCAACCAAATCGAGCTGAGTCTCTATATTAACCAGTCTACATATTAACCAATATAATTGGAATAAAATCTAGTTATCAAAGCAGAGGGAAAAATATGCTTTAGTGTTCAAAGGTGTTACGCCCAATTATTTAATCGATTGCCTATAATGCAGGCGTTGTCCCAGTTTTGGTATTACTACTGGTTTCCACGATGAAACTTGGCACAAACGTTCCGTACCCAAAAAGTAAGGACGAGTTCGAAACGAGATAATCATGATGTTGTAATCGGACCACTGTCATGCCGACAACACGTCATTAACCGAAAACTTATAAAGTACCATAACTAAGCACTAAATTAACTATAGAACTGTGATTTGGCACAGGAAGTCGCAGTAGCAAGGCACACATCTAAACCGCTTAACCTGCAATAATCGGAGCATGCCCAACCAATCTTAATTAAATATAGTACGTGCCAGTCCTAAGTTACCGTGCAAAAATTGGCTCAATCGGACTACAACCACGCCTACTTCCGATACAACATCCGATATCAGATAACAATTATAAATATCACTTGATAGTTTTCTTTCTGGTGACAAATCTAAATGCTATTAATATAACGGGATAAAACTTTGCAGGAATAATGCCTTTGAAGTAATAAGGTGGACCAAAAAATGCTCATATTCAACTAAACCTCTTCAAGCTACCAAGAACCGAATATTTGGAACCCAGTATCTCTAGTTGACTTTTTACCACAAATATCGGTCAATGTGTGACATATTGAGGGATAATACTTTCTTGACAACGGTATGTTTGTATGTCAAAAAGGGGGTGAATTGCGTCAATACTTCCCTAGCAACCATATATAAAATATAAATATTTTCGACCTTGCGGATACCGCATATATGGGTCAACATGTTAATTATATTAATAATATTGAGAGAGCGTATATTTATCTTTTAAATGGATCAAATCAGGCGAAAACTTAATTTAGCCTCCACACAACTAACATCAGGATTTTCGAACTCTTAAAAAGTTCCAAGAGGTTTCGGCGTTTTCGAGCCAAATTTTGTTCAGGGATGAGGCCCATTTCTGGCTTAATGATTATGTACAATCAAAATTGACGTATTTGTGATGAAGAGCAACCTGAAGAGACTTAAGCGCTTTCATTGCATCTAGAAAACAACGGTTTGGTGTAGTTTGTGGGCCGATGGAATCATGATGATGACGAAGCCTTCAATTCGAAAAGTGTGCTTTCCATGTTATTTGAGCTTTGTAGCTTAATTGACGACTGAGTTATAATGTTTCGATTACTCTCATACGCGTTTCCGATCTCTGATATCGGATCCTCAAATTTTGCGTGCTCGCATTCTCGATGTTTTGACGTAAAAAGAAAAGAGTAAGAAACAAGCGTAAAATCAATTTTACTATGTACAAACATAAAAAACTACGAAGAGCAATTTTTAGGATCGGAAACAACAAGCGAATGTTGCTAACTAAACCAGAGATTGTAATCCACTCAGTCATCATAAGCAGCTTCTTTTCTCCAAAGAAACTAGACTCTAATTTATTGAAAAATAATATTTTTTAAATAAATCAGATTTAATTATACATAAGCTTCAACTTTTTTAAGACGTGAATCATTTAGGCTTCTAAGAAAAAGAGATTATGAAACTTCAATTGATTCAGATGATCAAACGAACCGAAATTGCGTAGAACTAGTAAGTAACTTTACTTCATATTTCCGTATAAGATCTGTTAAATATACTTGTTGATCAGTTAAAACAAAAACGACAGCGTCGGTCTACGATAACTGGGGTCGAGTATACAGTTATCCAACCTTCTGATTAATTACATATTAGACATCTTTAACAGAAGATTTTAGAAATATCGTTTTCTAATAGACTGTGTTTCCTCGAGCGAGCATCTTCAGCTATATCAATTATTTTTAGAACAGCTCTTCAGAATAATACAATTTGTGAGAATGTGAAGACTTAAAACTCATTCTCAGCTAAAATAATATGTAGATAATATTATTGTCCTTCAAATACTTTCATAATGTTTGAGAAAGTTATATGTAATTTTTGGGTTATTTAATTCAGATACAGATTATGGGCCTAATACTTTTGTGAATATAACGGTAGTTTCTTATTTCAAGCACTCAAGGATGCTGTCCTCACCGCTGATATCAACTCTAAACCCTTTGAATCCTCACATATCGCCACTTTAAACCGGCTGCAAGAAAAGTGTGTCATCGTAACGTTGAGCAATCTTATAAACCGTTCACATCAAATGGTGCAAGTAATTTGGTTTGATTGAATTTTCATCACGAAAACAAACATATCCGTCGATGGGCTCACGCACTAAAAAATCGCTTGACAAGTGTAGAACGTGGGAGAGGGGAGGGTGTGGACGAGTGCTTGCATAGCTGGAAAATGGTCAGACGTCAATACGCCATGTCGCCAAATGCCACGGAAATGCCTTCATCAAAACTTATCACCAGGAAACACTTGACAGCCGCAACGACGTCGCGATGACGGTGAGCCAGCTGACACCACACATAAGCGGCAGCGAGCCGTGGCTGTGGTAATGATGGGTTGGGTTGCGGCTTAAAATGCGTAACTCAAACAGCGAAATGAAATTTTCGACATAAACACTGAAAGCAACAACAGCGCCAAGCGGTTGCCACTCTCCGCTTGACTGCAACAATAATTTCAATCACTGTCAACGATAAATTCATCAATTGCGCATACACAACAGATCACCAAACACAACAACAACAGCATAAGCAATAATGAAAATTTGTATCTTCAACGTACGCCGTAAAGTTGAACGGCGGAAAGTGAAAATGCTGACGTCTTTAAGGCTTACATCCACGGCGCAGGATAAAGCAAGCAGAATGTTGGCGTAACGGCACGCATGACAGAGTTGCCTCTGCGCGGAATATGCTAAGGCGCAGCGGCATTACGAGTATAGGCGCAGTAATTTTGTCAGCAAATGAACTTCGCTTGTAAATAGCCAGAAGCGTGTAATTGAAAGCGGATTAAAGCAGCAGAAGACGCGGCAGCAGTCTCCGTAAATCGAAAACATTTGCTACCGAGTCCTTTTTATTGCTAACGGAGATGGAGTAAGGAAATAGCGAATCAATCAGATACAAATGTCTCACACTATCAGCCGTATTGCCACAAGTCACAAAACAACATACACATACATATGTATGTATGTACCAAAATAGGCAAGCACTTACCCTGTAAGAAAACTTCCGCTATTAAACTCCTTAGTTGGTGATCGCCTAATTCGTGGTACGTACCGTAATTCGAATCACAATTAATTCAATTTTGCTTTTTGTTAGGATGTTGAATCCGATTGGATATTTCAAGCGAAAACAGGTCCTTCTCCACCTTGCCTTTTCAACCAGGACGAAGTTTTCCTCTTTCTCTACTTCCCCCGGCGGGTACTGCGTCGAGTACTTTCAGAGCTGAAGTGCTTTCATCCATTCCGACGACATGACCTAGCCAGCGTAGCCGCTGTCTCTTAATTCGCTGAACTATGCCAATGTCGTCATATAATTCGAATGCGCCGTAGCCAATGCGCAAAAAACTATTAAATTTCCGTAGAACCTTTCTCTCGAAAACTCATAACTTGAGTCATCAGATGTCGTCCATGTCTCTGCGCCATATAGTAGGACGGGAATAATGAGTGAAGGATAAGAGAATGGAGAGGATGCTTTGGCTCTCACTTTAACTTTCCTTCAAACGGATGTTTTTTGGCTACACAAAGGATATTTAGTCTAAGATCGGAGTCGTGATCTGCTTGAACCAAATGTAAAATATTCGTTTCTGGCCACTCCCAAGTGAATGGCGCTCAGAGAACTTTCCCTACTTGCGTGAACTTCTATACATGACTCCATCCTTGTATTGGCACTAGGGGTAAGTATATATTGATTAAATATAATATATACCTATAATATATACTTATTTCCCTTATTCGTCCTATGAGATCTAGAAAAAGATTTTGACCGATTAGTCACACTTAAAAACGCTACTGACGATGAAATCTCAATAAATTTTAATTACCTTGTTGTAAAGAAGTTTAATTCTTAGAGTTAGATATATTGCAACGGGTGTTTTCTTAGGTATTCGTCTTTCAATGAAGTAATATATATTAGAAGCTGATTTTTTGACAGTACTTAATTGATTAACAATCGGTTTGAAGAAGTTTGCAAATCATGTATATTTATTATCAAAATAATTATTCGGTTCGCAAGCTGCCTTTAATATTTGCTTCACATAATCGCCCAGTAAAATCATTAATTCGAGCAGCAATGCATGGGTTTTGCAGCACGCGATCTAGTTGATCTTTAGAGGGGCGTAGCACGCACCGAAGACCCGATTGAGTCCATCCGCCATCACGCGTAACAATTGGAGCTAAGCTCAACCACTTTATAGACGATTTTGCGTCGGATATTAGTTTGGGGCTAACAAAATCCAACGCGTGTATTGTACCTTCAAGATCATTCGATTTAAGACCGTTGGACTATTTTTTGTGTGGTTATGGAGAGTCGCTTGTTTACACAGATAACTCCGAGAGAAATCCATGGAAGAGAAAATTGTGCGCGTTATTGATGGCATACTGCTGCAAAAAGTGATCGAAAATTAGACCTCTCGAACAATGTGAGCCCCTTTTCTTTAAAAGAAACTGAAATTCTTAGTCATAACATTGTCTTATTTGTGTTTTATTTCAAATTAAAAAACACATGTCTTAAAAAACACCCTTTACATATGGTCTTTCCCAGATCCGAAACGCATAACGAACCTCTTAAAGAGAGAGAAGACATGTGTGTATAAGATTGCAGTTTGTTTTAAGTGTCGCACTAGTTCCGTGATTTGGAGAACGTATATCAAGGGTTGCAGTAGTGTTTCACTCAACTCATTTCCTACAGGGTATACATCGACTATTGCATGTGTGTATTCGTGCAATGCTAAGTACGCCATTCGGTACGTGCTGAAACGCGCAATCAGGCTGCTGGAAAGACATTCAAATGCTGTCACTACCCCAACCGCTGACATCGGAATTTCATACTCGCAATTCAATTCTTCGCACTCGTTTTTGTTCTCAAATTCACTTTCGTTTTAGCGACACTTCCACTTGCGACGACATGCTCTACATACATAATACCCACTACACGCGCATAGGCTGTTAGGCTGGTATTTGCGTTGCTGCAAAACGAGACAGGATTG
Organism: Bactrocera tryoni; assembly: GCF_016617805.1. Lineage (NCBI taxonomy): Eukaryota > Metazoa > Arthropoda > Insecta > Diptera > Tephritidae > Bactrocera > Bactrocera tryoni. The sequence continues at coordinate 32,468,475 of NC_052500.1, read as the reverse complement.
TCATCGAAACTCGGTAAAAAAAAAAAAAAAAATGCCGAAACAAAACATAGACAGTCGTACGTGACACTGACACAGATTGTCATGGCATGTGAAGACGCCGCCGAAGGACATGTGCTCCCACAAACGCTTGCAAATAAATATGATTTGATGCTCAAGTTTATTCTTATATTTGTATACATGTATATATTTACCGTTGCTCTATATATATGTATGTATGTATATTATGACGGAATCATTCATATAGCACAGTACACACGACCGCATCCGCTTTCACTAAACATGAATCGCTTAAAGGAATAAACGATTTCGCTGAAAGGCCTGCTCAGAGTGCTTTGATGATGAGGACAAAGGCAATGAATTCGCTGAAAAGGCATTTGTTTGTGTTGTAGAAAGCAAGGATAATTAAACTGCGCTCAGCACACATTAGCCGCATTCCTTTCTAAAAGCAGCGCGAAAAAACACTTGCTGGCATAACGCACAACTTGTCAAGCAACAACACAAACTCGGTTTTATAGGCGACTGGACCAAAAGGGGCACAATTAAAATGACCGTTGACGATTTCCGGACACGAACTCGTTTCGAAGCCGAACAACCAGGTTCACACCACTCTTTAGCCTCTTGTTTTGATTCAGAATCATGGTGATAGACCCAAGTCTCATTCATAGTGATGGATGGATGGATGATTATACCTCAATGTATAAGAGTTCAATAGTAAAAGTTATTCGCGAAGCTTATGAACCAATAACATCAGCGAAGGCGCAGTTCTTTGGCAAACAAAGTTTTTAAAATAACACAATGCTACAATACCACTTATCTACATATGTATATTTAATTACGCATTATGAAATAAAATTAAAAAATCAAACAAGTGGTTTCATTTTACTTCCTGTGATACTTTTTGGTGCGCATGGTGTTTTCACATCAATCAAAAATTGCAGCTCCGTATAGTACAATAAATTGTGGCCCACTTTTGTTACATTAAACCAATCTATTTATTCCTGTCGAAAATTAGTACGTAATACATTACTTTTTTTCCTCAAATCTTCCACCGTTTCTTTTGGGTACCGTATTTTGCTATAATCTAGCAATTTGTTTTTCCATCGCGGTTACTGTAAGCTTCCATCTTGTTCAATTAATTGCAAAACAAATTTCTTCTCGTCCGCTGACCTCTCCATCGCGAATGGTCAAACGCAACTGAGCATATTTCCAACAATCAGAGCCGCAAACGATTAAATAGTTGTCCATCAAATTTTGAAATCAAAAATTTGCGAAGTACTGCGCGTATAGCCGATTGTCACCAATGCACTTAAAGACACTTCAGTGGATCCCAAATTTATATATTTTTATAAAATTACTCACTCATTCATAATTCCATTTCGCATTCCCTTATCCTAATGGTTAAACAGGAAAAATTGGTTGTCCTCACGTAATGAAATGTATCGACGCTAACCAGTGAACATATCAAAATACATTAACGCTTTCAACGGTATTTAATTCAACATTACAGACATGTCCACATAAAAGCCTTTTAATGAAATAACGGTATCGCGAACAAAACAAAAAAGCAACATAATTGAATTATTAAAACACAGCGGGTATCGATGTTAAGAATGCCACATTGACAATGTGTTGAAAGGTGTATTAAAGGATAAGCGTTACGAATTAATATTCAATGAGCTATCAAAAGCTATCTGCAATTATGTATAGCGTTCTTTGACAGGGTTGAGCGAATACACATTCATACATATTTACTTAAGTTGACGCATGAAAAATTAGGCGATTTTCGTGAATTTTTTTAAAAGAAAGTATTAGATTGAATGTTTCGACGTTCTATGGACGTAATAAAGTATGTTTTGAGCTATATGAAAAAAATTTTTTTTTACAAAATATTGAAAAATTACGGAGTTATGAGCTGTCTGCAGAAGTGCCGAAAAAAAGTGCCTCAACTGCTGGCATGATTAAGGTCGAATGATTAGCTGAATCAAAGAAATTCAAAATGTTTATTAAACTTAAATATATTTTCTATACAATGAACTACGATCTTTGAAAAATATCAAAAATTAAGAAAATGGAGTAATTTTGAAAAAAAAAATCGTTTTTTTACGAAAAAAAATAGTGGTTTTTTTAATGCCAAATTGACACTTTTCAACCAATCAAAAAGATTGTAGTCTATTGTATAGCAAATGTATTCAACTATATCCAGTTTTAATGTGAAGTTGATCGGTCAATTTCTCGTTGAGTTATAATGTCAGCAATTTTGAAAAATGTCGTTTCGAGAAAAACGCGTTTAAAGTTTCACTTATATATGTTTGCACGTCTGAGCGGTCGCTATTTAGAACACTGCCATTCAAAAACTATTGAAGATATGACCTCGCCGATTTCACAGGATATTTTTGAAAACTATCGAAAAAGCAAAAAAAAAAAATTTTTGAAAGTGTCACACTGGTATAGCCCCTTAAAAAGTGGATTATTCGAATCGTATCTTAATTGAAATCGCCAGCAACAATTATTCACTTTTTTATTTTCGACTGCAACCAATAAACACGCACAAACTGATTAGCCCATAAGCTGAATTCCCAGTTGCATCTTTAAACTCCCGTAAACTTTGAGTTCACTGAGAGCGAAATGAATTTGTCATAATTGCCACAAATGACAGTTGAACCGCCCAGCAACAGCTGAGCTATTGCGCTCATTACAACCAATTAGGCACAGTTGAATTATTTAAATGGCATGAATTAGTTGGCACATCTCACAACAGTGGCAACTCCAATTGCACGGACACACACACATACGAACACTGAATATGTGCCCATGTATTGGTGAGTCGAAATTGTAAGGAAAAGCGAATAACTCAAATGCTATTGTTGCAACAACAACATAACAACGTTGATAGACAACAGCATAATCACATCAACCGGAATGCCATTGACATACTGCAACTGCTGCCTTTGATAACTGTACATAGTATGCATGTCCATAAGCTGTTCTCCGTAAATTAGCTTCAAAGGGCGAATGCTTTGTGCGTACATCAATTGAATTTGTTGTTGCCGTAATCGGTTTAAATACATTTCAATGACCCTAATTTACGCCTTTAGCTCACACTATCTAACTTGACGTCGCATTCTGGACTTATATATAGTATGCTAGATGTGCTCTTATCAAAATAAATTGTTTAAATAAGATATTCGAGATTTATGTAAACAGGAGCAAAGACCAAATCGAGAGAAAATACGAAAAGTTAATATTTTTACTCTTATAGAATTACAAGTACACCAATACTAATGTTTCTTGCAATATCCAAATCTATGTTGAATTGGTTTAATGAATAATGCAATAACCCTTAAGGCAAAAACAACTTTTCTGCATATTGGACCAAACAATTCTTATTCGACATATTATGTCACAACCTTCCGCTGTGTTAAAGAGGATAAAGGATGAAGTTGATGTATTCAAACATTTTTGGACTCCTTATTGATTACAAAGTGGTTGACTTATCCTTAAGGAACTTGAAGGAATCAAAGCCAGAGAAATATCTTAAGGTGTATAACGTCAACCAGAGAATCGCAATCCCAGCAATTTTTTATATACATATACGATATTATATACATACATATGTAACTCATACGCTGACCGTCAGATTCGGTACAAGTTTTGTTAGGAAAGTACCGACCCGATTTTGGCTATTAACTATTAACATGCCAATACATCAATTTTAATCATAATGATATAGTGTTATGAGTAAAACACGTTCTGCAATTTTCATTGAGATAACTCAAATATAGGCCGATATTTGCAATATAAAGTCATCCGGAAGTTCGAAAATCTTTATATTGGGTATATGGGAGCTCAGGGAAGTATTGACCCGATTCAACCCATTTTTGAAACACAGAATTACTATTGTCAGGAAAGGATAACACGATCCAGCACTCGAAGTGTACCATTAATTGGAAAGCCATAAATTCGGTTTGGAAAATTATTTTTATTTATTTTAAAGTACAAAATGTGTGAAAATAATCATAAATTCAGCACCAATTCACTTTTGCTCGATTTGACCACCTTTTGTCTTAACTATGGCCTTGAGACGGTCAAAAAACGAATCGCAAGCTGCCCGAATGTGACTTGCCGGTATTTTGGCCCACTCACGGACAATGGCTTTCTTCAGCATCTCGAGACTGGTGTATTTTTTACTTCGGACCTCGCTCTTCAAAATGGCCCAGAGAGAATAATCCATTGGATTTGCATCTGGTGAATTCAAAAGCCATTGTGTGGTCGTAATGAAGTTCGGAACGTTGTTTTTCAGCCATTCTTGGGTCACTCGCGCTTTGTGAGACGGTGCTGGGTCTTGTTGAAACATCCATGGTTTGCGACCGAAATGTTTGTTTGCCTATTTATGTCGCATTTACTTTGACGCCAGGCTCGATAAAAACAATTGGAGAGCGCCCATCTGCGGTGACAGCGGCCCAAATCATTATTTGTGGCGGGTGCTGCCTCCTGGTGGCCAACCGATGGCTTAGATTTTCGTATGAACGGTCAGTCAAATAAACCCTATCGTTTTGAGAGTTTACGAATTGCTCAATTGGAAAAATTGTTTCGTCAAAAAACACAATGCCACTAGCTTCGCTCTCTTAAGTCTTACTTGTTGCTGCTTCGGTGTGAGATCATGGGCCTTTTGGAACTTGTAAGGCTTGACCTTGAGTTCATTTTTCAATATGCGTCGGATGCTGCGGTCGGATATTTTCAGTTCCTTAGCCATTTGATTGGCACTTCGTCGTGGATTTCGCTCAAGTCGCTTCTTTACTTTCCGAACCATCTCACGTGACGTTGCAGTCTTTTGGTGACCACCTCCATGGCGTTTTGCGATGCTACCAGTGTCATTGTAACGTAAAACTTTATTCACATTAAGGTGTTTGAGCTCACGCACAATTGCTGGCTGTGATTTTCCAGCTAAATATGAAGCACTATTACGTTTGAATTCCATCGCTGATCACTTTTTCTCGTTCACTTTTTCCAAAACGCTTTTGTACACTTGTGAACAATACACCGAACTGTCATTCAGCAAATTTATAAACAGCTGATTCCAGTACGACAGCTGGGCGAACGGTCTTTAGTTGGTTACCGTTCGAGTGCCGGATCTCTGTATCTCTGAATTTCAATTGTATTATGTCAAAAATTAACTATAGGTACTAGGGTCCACATATTCGGTACCCAGGGACTTGAATAGTTGTTTTTGCATTTGGGCAATTTTTGGTCATGTCACCTTACTTTAAAGTAATTATTAGTACAAAGTCTTATCCCGTTATATCAAATTCTTCCTGATTTGTTTACTGGAAAGTGAAAGAATCAAATGCAATTTAACATTGTGCTATATGGGAACTAGGAGTGGTTGTTGGACGCCCATTTTCGCATTGTTACATAGTAATATAAGAAGAATGCCACGTACTACTTTTAATCAAAATCGGTCGAGCGGGACCCGAGATATGTGATTTTACCAAAAAGTGGGCGGTGCCACGCCTATCGTCTAATTTTCACACCGGCTCCCATAAAACCATACCGGTTCTTACCATTTCGGTTGTAAAATTTAATGTTTTCATTTTTTCAAAATTTTTAGCCCACGGGTGCTTTTTGCTACTGTGATCCCTTGTGCCAAATTAGAGTTTTATATCTTATTTTAAAGCTTAGTTGTGACAATTTATGGGTTCACGGTTAATGACGGTTTGTGGACTTGGCAGTGGTCCGATTATGCCCATCTACGAAGTCTTAATTTTTTTTACTAAGGAACACGCACACCAAGTTTCATCAAGATATCTCAATTTTTACTCAAGTTACAGTTTGCTATATATATATATATATAACCCTATATCTATCTCGATTAGTTTTAGCTGATACGTACAACCATTAGATGAACAAAATATATATAATACTCTGTAGAAACAGGTTGCAAGAGTATAAAAATGGCTAATGGCCATATGCTTGTTGCGTGTTTGCAACTGTAGCCAGATAGCACTTTATCCATTGGGTCAACCCCGGAACTATTTTCTTTATAGTCTAAGATAGCTGACGGGTTGTATTTGTTTCATGATTATGTGTGTAAAATATTGTTTTGACAATACTAACACATACTTATCTACTTTGGCAACGTATGATAGCAGAAACATATTTTCATTCGGGATAGCAAACAAACTCTGATATAAGGATCGACATCTTTTATATGACCTTGCATTTCTGTTTAGCGAAAAGCATAGAGGAACTAATTTTCTATTTGCGCGCACTGTGCCTACGATAACTAGCCCTTTTGCGCCAGGGATTTTGATAATTCGAGTGATGTGAAAAAATTACCGCAATACACTGTTTGACCGAAATTCCGAAGCCCAGTCCCACTCTCTCACCTTGGTTAATTTCACTTTCGTCATTAGGCCGTTTTCCTGTGTTGATCTGTCTTTTGAGAGGGTAGTTTTTAGAAGAATCGAAAACGTATCAAATCTTTATTCCGTACTTTGCCAGCTTGGACGGAATACAATACTGCGTAAACCTGGTTCGTCCTCGGCCAGCAAATAGCTGCTCATCTTCTGTTATTGCCGCATTTGGAGTATAACCTTCTTGAAGGTTGTGATTCCTCATAATCCATATATCGTCAATTGGTGCTGATTTACCCAACGACACACATACAGAAGAGGTATTAGCGCCATCAAAGCAAAAAACCTTAACACCACCTTAATTGAACCACTGACATTGCTGCATTATAAATATCAAAATGCCGCGAATGCCATAGATCGTTTGCATGCATATTCTTACAGTGAAACACGTGGGAAAAGGATAATAATCAGACCCAAGCTTACATTTCCGTTTCGTCTTTCTGCTCTGTCATAATGTCCATTTCACACTCTTAGTAATGTTTTTTTCGCATAATAATCGCCAACGGCGCTGGCACGAATTGAGGCATTATGTTATTGTTCAACGATTTCATCACACCCAGCTTCATCAGTATCTTCATATTCAATCAATTCTTCTTAATTTTAGACAGGAAACTTTGATGGAAATCAAACTTGTACGCTATGGTAATGGAAGCAGTTGGAACACTTTACACAGAGAGCCTCGTGCAGCTCATTGAATTTACTAAGTCATCCTTTAGACTAAGGGAATCCTCCCTATTACTTTTCTAAGGGACATTCTAAGATATTTAGTACGTTCTCGTTTCTACCCAATACCATGGGTTTTCGAAACCCCCAGAGAAAATGGAGAAAGCCATGAGGTGGACAGGAACACAAAGTTGAAACAGGCTTTTTTTTAATTGCGTGATCTCCGCTTGGACCACTTCAGGGGTGGTATAAACAGTGGATATTAGTGGATCCAAATGGATAAGTGAGTCGAAGTTGCTATCTTTTTAGCAAAATTAGATACCAAAATCGCTTTCTGGCTACCAGACCACTGCAGTGGTCCAAGCGGAGATCACGGCAATTAAAACCAAACCTTCATATCATTAAAAACAGTGTGCCCATATCATGAAATATACACATTTACATATACAGATATACAAGCGGCTTTGTAATCTCCAAAGTCTCTTAGCATATCATCAAATATAAGGAAAGAAATCCTTGAAGGGTTACATGGATTTACGGGTTTCAAAAACTTGAATTTTTTATTGTCTTATTAAATTCCACAACACCTCCAAAATATTGTCCTATATTTTCAAGTTGATCCAAGTAATAGTTTCGAGAATACGGCCTTAAGAACTTGTGCGATCGAGGCTAGCTGGCTAAGTGCGGCGTCTTTAAGCGCGTTTTTCTCGAAACGTGTTTTTGAAGTCGGTTGACAAGATTTCTCGAGAACTACTCAACCAATCTTTATGAAATTTTACACAGGTATATCAAACTATTCTTAATGACTTAGACGAAGGATTTTTTTTGATTTTTTACAATTATTTGAGTTTTTTCCTTCGTCCAATTTTTAAGTTAAGGTTTTAACTAAAACACGTTTTTTTCTTACTTTAGATGTTTCTGTACGGAGTTATCTTGCCAACGCGGGCACATCTTTTTTCCGAGCGGTCACCGGAAATGGTATCGCAATGGCCGAGTTTAAAAAATTTCAGAATTTCTTTGGTAATAGTGTATGTTTGTATCAATAAAAATTGTAACCAAATATTTAATTTTTTATATGAAAATCAACTTTTGAAAAAGCCTGTTTTTTACCCGAGGAAACCCATGTAACCCCTTAATCTCCGAGTGAAAGTAACATCCCAATTTACAAGGTGTGTTCCAAAGTAAACAGGACTTAAAAAAAAACAGAACAGATAATTTTTTGTCAAAATCAATTTATTTTATTCAAATAGTCTCCTTCTGCTTCAATACAGCTTTCTGCACGGTCCAAAAGCATGTCGAACGAGTGTTTTAGCTCGTTGGCCGGTATGGCCCCCAGTATGCCGGTGCTAGGCTTTTGAATGGCCTCTACATCTGCATAACCCGTTGCTTTCATGGGCAAATGCATTTTTCTGAAAAGAAAGAAGTCGCACGATGCTATATTAGGTGAATGCGGGGAGTGGTTAATCGTTAAAATGTGATTTTTGGTCAAATAATCGGTCACAAGCGTCGATCGATGAGACGGCGCATTGTCGTGCAACAAACGGGCCGAACACGTAGAATACGGCGCACCAAACGCTTCAAAACTCTAAGTGAATTTCAATGATGATTTCAGCTAATTTTTGATGAATTCACGCAGAGTTTCGCTGGAATTTCCGGTGGGCACGGATTTTGATTAGCCCACATGTGGATCGTGATTTATGTCCTCACGAACGTTCGAAAACGTTGAAACCACTTGTGCACTCGTGAAGTGTTCTCGTTTGTAGAAGTAGAAGTAAAGTTTTCGTGGTATAGCTTATACATAATCATCTGAATTCGATCCAATAAAGTTTGACGCGAATATCACTTCGCAATTGTTGGTGTTTTCGAATCATATATTGCATCAATTTTTCTTTAATTTTTTTTGTTTGCTAGTATATTGTTCGCTACTCTCATCAAATATGATCTCACAGTGTCGATTACCCGAATCTTCCTACCATTCAGCAAATCAAGGCAAATAAGATAGTTATAGCGAATTAGTTTCCCTCTTATGAACATTTTGCAGTTGTGACACCCGAAATACGGACATCATCTATTCAACAATCAATAAGTGAGTAGCAAAAATCCTAACTTTCCTGTATTTCTGGTTTAATAAATCCATCAGGTGTCGTACTTTAGCAAATCTGTCCAGATTGGCTATACTACTGTCGTCCATCAGATGCAGCTCAATTTTAGTGTCCGAAGAGAGTATCGAGTCATTGATTAGTTCATGATAGCCAGCCCACGGATCCAGCTGAGCCGATCTGAGGAACTGTGTGGTAGCCAGAAAGAAAAATAACGCCGATAAAGCAAAACATTTGTTGTCGAATAGTAACAAAGATGATATTTATTTCTGAGCGAAGATGTTCGAGTTAGAAGCGATCATGTTAATGATTTCGTCCTCCAAGAACATCCGAAACAGTTCCAGTGGAGTTTTGTCAGTATTTCTTTTCGATGGCAAAGTTTTTATCGAACTTCAATTTATATCCGCTAATGCCATTCACTTTAACATTAAATTTCGATATTCAGAAGGAAAAATAATAAAAATTGACGAAAAAAAATAAAGAAAAAAATGGGAAAATAGTTCCGGTGTCTATGCCCGATGTAACCAGATTTATTCTAGTTTTATTACAGATTAATTTGATGGAATTCTTCTTCTTTAATGGAGTATACACCGCTTACACGTTTATAGCCGAGTTAACAACAGCACGGCAATAGTTTCTTCTTTTAACAATTTGACGCGAATTCGAGAAACCAAGTGCAGCCAGGCGGATACTGCGTCGAATACTTTGAGAGTGGGAGTATTTTCGTCCATTCGGACGATACGATCTAGCCAGCGTATCCACTGTCTCTTAATTCGCCGTTGCCAAAGCGGAAAGAACCATAAATCTTCCGCAGAACCTTTAACTCGAAAAGTTGTAACGGGAATAATGTTCTTATGCATTTTCCGAAAACCAATGGTCTCGTTTGCAGCTATTCGTAAGGAGCCTGAAATGCCGTCACACAGTTCCCTTCTACCGAGTTGCTGATGAGTGCTCTCAGAGAGCAAAATCGTTCTGATGTCTGTTGTGGTTGCAGCCTTTTGGCGTCGAACCATCCCTGTGTTTTTTGCTGCTCAGAGACGGCTGCGTATATTGGCTGCAACAAGACAGTTAATGCTAGAACCTCGGAGCGTACGCACGTCTAAAACACTGAAGACGTGTTTTCCGTCTATCACAACATGATCGATTTAGTTGGGGGCTTTTCGATTCGGAGACTGCCAGGTAACGTTTGCAGGGGTTGTTTTCGTATCATTAGTAGGGTTTTTATGTGGCGTGTCCCAAACCCAGCGCAGAACCCTGGGGAGGCGATGTTTCGCCTTCTGACTCTAGCTCGCGCTCTAACGGATGTTTTTTGTCTGCCCAGAAAATACTTGGTCTAAGACCGTCAGTCGTGAGCTGCTTGAACCAAATGTAAAATAATCGTTTCTGGCCACTCCCAAGTGAATGGCGGTCATAGAACTTTCCTAACTTGCGTGAACTTCTACACATGGCTCTATCCTCCATTTGATAGCATTACCAAATAAAAATTAAAATCCCAAAGAATATATGAAATTCGTAAAATTCCGAAATTAATAAAGCACAATATTTTCCTCTTTGCATGTGATTTACCAACAATTACTTTATATCTCATTGTAAAAAGCCGTTAATATAGCCTTTCAAGTTACAAGCATTGAAAAAATTTTTCGTTAATTTGCCAGCATCGACATCTATTGGTAAAGTTGAACTGCTAGCGTTAACAGACTTTAAACACAGTTAAAGCTTTTAAGGCTTTACAGGCCTGCTCAAAAGCTTTTATGTTAGTAAACCCATAGCTCAGTGCGCTTTATAATTTTAGGCTTAATAATTACACACTTTAATTGTGTTGCTTAAAATTTTGTTCGTCAAGTGTTTTGTACCGCTGATAAGAATACGAATCTTATTTCAACATAATAGACGAAAACCTGCTAGCTTTTTGTTACATTAGTGACGGTGATTTTGTTTGCTGATTTGAGAAGAGAACATGAAAGGTACTGGTTAATAATTTTTAAGCGCAAAATTTTTTTAACTTTTTAAGGAACTTCAAAAAACCTTTAAGAACTTGCAAAGTTGGAGGATAAAGATAAGTGGGTTAAAAAGCTTTCAGCAAACCTGTTCAATTAAATAGAATACGTAGTAATGGAAATATATAAATCTTCCTTATTGTTACTCACTTTCTCTGACATATTCCCTCTGGAGCTCATTTATCAAGCGTCATCAGCGTGCTCACAACCACATTTCCACCCCGACGTGCGTCAGTCATGTTGTGTCATTGAGAAAAGTCGCCCTCTTATCACAGTATCGCTTACCGTATATACCTATGTACATATATACATGTGGAGATATAATAAGGCATTGTTGGTTTTTGTGTTAATTTGTCCTACCACGGGTATTTTTGAAGCCACACTCTTAGCAGAGAGTGAAATACGTGAAGCTTTGCGAGAAATTGGCTTAAAAAGCTCGCACCTTTTTAAACACATCGTTTATACTCATACAGTTACCTTACATTCCTCTCTTTGATGACTCTCTTTGTCCTAATATTAGAGACAAACTCTGTGGTATATGTTACTTAGGAATTGGAAAGCAAGACCTAAATGTGAGCGAAACCCAAATTTTATATTACCCAGATATTCGCTTTAAAGTCAATTATAGTCCATACAAGTTAACTGGGACTTAAAGGATAGGCGCTAGTATGGGTTAGGTTAGCTAAGAAGAAGGATTTCTCGTAGAGCCACGAATAATTCCACTAGGACTACCAGAGATGGTTGTCCGTTGTGAAGGCCAAAATTCTATATTTTCTTTATATACGCTAAAAAATCAGTCATAGTCCGTAACCACTCATCTGGGACTTAAAGTATAGGAACTAAGTTAACAAACTAGCATATTAGTAGTATCAATGTAACCAACTACTCATAGTTAATAACGAGTTCATTTTTAATAGTTTCATCTTCAAAAATTAAGAGGAAAAGGATCGCATTAATTGATATAAAATTTTATATGGCAACGCTATGCCTGCCTGCTGAGGTAAAGGGTCAAATGAGAGCCTACTTTTTTCGACGGAAATGTATGAATGAGCTACAAGGCATGTTAAGAGCATTGAGAGCTGCAAGGGAATTCGAAATTGAAGGGCTTGCCAATGCGAAATATTTGTAAACCTTTTCACAAAATCAACTCTGGTGTTTCTATAAGGTCTATATGAAAGGTATTTCTTTTTAGCAGCTTATGAAAGTTTCAAAATTTATTTTATATTTATAGAAACGTTTATTCGTATTTTTGGAAGCCAAAACCACGACAATGTGTGGCTGTAAGCGCTTTACGCGACATAACCAGCATTTATTTTGCATTAACGGTCTTTGGAGCTTTCAAAGCTCCACCAGTGTTTCTGACTGCTTGCGTGCTTGCCTGTCATTCGTGTCATTTGGGTAAAAAATCGATTTCGTATCGTTTGTCACACTCCAACCTATGAGGAAATGCTGGCCGATGAGCGCTTTCCATAGGATTTTCTATACTGTAATACCTCAAAACGCGAATGAGCATCGACCGTGAACGTTGACGAGGAATAATTGCAGCGCTGAAGGTGAACACATATAGAGAGAAGAAAAATCTAAATTTTTATTTAAAATTATATTGAGGAGCTTACTTAGAATTTGAACAAATTAATGTTAAAATTGAAACCTTAATGTGAAAACTTTTGAAGCCAGTGAATACTTGAGAATACCGTTAATAGAAAAGCTAAGCCAACGCGATTGAAGGCTGAGCCATTACAGGCAACTTTCATTGGTGGTAGAGAACGAAAAATAATCAGTGTGTCGATAGTGAAAAAAGTGTGGGAGTGCGGAGGAGAAAGCAATTGATTGCTATACGTACATACATATATATATATATATATATATATATACATATGTGTATATGCATATATTTTACGTGGTTGGCGATAGAGTTCAAGTGTCAAGATAGAGTGCTAAAACTATTAACCGAGGCAAACTTAAATTCGAGTTAAAAAAATCTTATAGAAAAATTAAAAACAAAAAAAAACTCAGCAGAGAAAACTCGGTCAGCGGACCTCGAAAATTGCGAACGGTCAACGAAATATGAATTTATTGATTTTCTGTAGGGGCAACATTGAACCAAAGAAAATATGCATGGCACACATTTACAGTTATAATTTCCTCTTCTAGTTTTATTTTGAGCAATTTTCTTTGCTGATATCAAGAAATTTCTGCGCACTTTGCGAGCAGTGTGAAATTTCTCCATATCATTTGTGTTGTGTAATCGGCGGCAGTTCACAGTTTTTTTCGGTATTTCTTTCTACTACAAAGCCCCTCCAACTTAAGTCGAACACGGCGCGCCTGAGAGAAGCTAAATTCTGGAAAATGTTGTCGTAATTACAACAAAACAACGTAGCTCTACTAGCGTGAACAGCAAAACGCAGAAAGCGAAATAATTAAATAATTTTTGTTGAATAACGGTTCCGCAGCGAAGTTGCAGGACAGCCATTAGAGAGGACGAGAAAAGAATTACAGCGTGAAACTTGCTGAAAATACGAGCAGCCACATCAAATCGGTCCATCAGCAGTGCCTGTCATTGTAAGAAAAAATCTCTATCCCGAAAGTCGCCCCAAAGTCGCTAAGCGAAAAGCTTACATTACACTTACACACACACCCACACACACACAAGCGCGCTGTCAATGGGGAGAAGGAGAGCATAACTTAAGCACTCTGGCTAACATTAGTAATTTTAGAGAACTGTTAGCTCCGCAGTGTATGGCAGTTGTTGTTTTTATTTCTTTTTATACAATCTTCTCTCTCATTGACACGCACACAAGCGCCGCAAACGTTGATGCGCCTAAATGTCGACCATCAAATTGCGACTTTTCTTTGTGTCTTCGGTCCATTGTGACATTAAGACACCGACCAACACACCCACCAAGAAACAAGCACTCACAACCAACACATAGCTCCACGAGGCCACGCGCAATTAGCTGATTAAGCACACTCACACACACACACAACATTGAACTTTTAACATAGTTTTCGATTATTCGTAATTTTTTCCGTCGCACAAGCGCATTTTCACACAATTGAACGGAGTCCTTCTTTTATCAACACACACTAATACTAATACACATTTTATTCCCTCGCCTTCGCCTACTTCCCGCTCTGCTAATACGTGCAACCTCCCTCGTTTACGCAGCGCTAACGGCATCATCATCCCGGCAAAAAAAAAACAATACCGAACTTCAGCCAAGAACAACAAACAAACAAGCGAACCAACGAAAGCGCGTCGTCAGCAGCAGTAATAACGCTTGACACTGCTTGCCGCTCTGCTCTCTGCAGCTATACGAACCGACACGGATGCGTGCAAAATTGTTCGAGTGCTTTGTATTGATTTAACGTTGTTTGCTAAACGAAAAATACACAGAAATACAAATAAAACAAAAGAAGCGCATAAGTAGAAAGTTATAATTAATATAATAATGCTACAGCAAATACAACTACCAACACTAATGCAGTAGAAAAGTGCTCTCATTACAAAAAAAAAAAACTAAAGTTTCGCTCTCGTGTTTTTGAGCGAAAAAAGTAATAACAACGAATAGCAAATCATCAGCTGAGTCGTGAAAGAGCGTGGCGTAGAAACGGAAATCGAGACTCTAATTCAAAAGATAAAACAAAAAACAAAAAACAACAAATTAAAGACGCGACTTTCGCTGTCATTCTGCTGATACTCAACAGACCCGTTAAACAAATAAAAGGTGAGTAAAAACAAGAATTTCAGACTTTAATTTGCATGACGAATACACGCTGAGTGCCTATAAACCTTCCTATGGTTGGGCCGATTACGAATATCATAAATGATTATATAATAGGAAAGTCACTAATTCAAGCGTTGATTGCAGTTTTCGTAATTTTAAATTACCTTAGCAGAAAAACAGTGATAAAAAGTAATATACTACTGTGATCAAATTGAAAGGTGAATTTTGTCCATTTCATCTCCTTCAAAGTAATCTCCTCCCGCTGCAATACACTTATGTCAACAAATTTTCCAGTCATCATAGCACTTGGAAAAATCCTCCGTCCTGATGGCCATCACAGCCTACTTCGATTCCGCTTTTATATCCTCCATTGAGTCAAAATGGTGTTCTCGGAGTAGTCATGTGAATTTGCTGAATAGCCAGAAGTTGCACGAAGGTAAATCAGGCGAATGCGGTGGTTGCGGCGCGATATTCGTTGAAAACGTGGCGAAATGATTACGAATAACCCAATGTGGTATGAGATGGTGCATTATCGGTCTTCTTTGTTCAATAAATTCAGACCTGGGAAAAATCGAAAAATTCACTTTTAGAGCCTCACAAAACGACGCGTATCTCAAATACTAATTAATATGTTGACGTGAAATTTAGCATAGATATCACTAACAGTACTACCAACTTACAGAAAAAAAGTTTATCGATTCGAAAAACACGCGAAGTATAAACTGAAAATTCACCTTTCAATTTGATTACGTTAGTATATTAACATTACCCTCGGATCGAGAGGACTGCAGGAAATGGCTAGAGCAAGGCACCAGAGAAACAATGGAACATCTCTTGTGCACTTGTTTCGCATTGGCAAGACTATGCTGTAATTATCTGGAGTCCCCACAGTATGATACACTAGGGGAGGTTTCGACAGTGAGGCCGCAGATTTTGTTAAAATTCATGTCAAGCACAGGTATCCTAAAAGATGAGTACTCCTTTTGGACTTAACAAGTGAACTCCATCTGGTATCGCAAAGGACCAAACTGGTCTATGCCTAACCTAACATTACTCTATGTACCAAATAAATATGGTTTCAGATTTTTAACTGATCATTTATACCATAAATCAATTCAAACTACAAAATTGCTGCCTAATTCAGGCGCATTCACAAAAATTCGTTATCACTAAAGTACATAGTTGAAAAGCGGAGCTAATAAATATCTTGTCAACACGAGATTGCACTATGTATAAGAAATCAAAATAGTTTTAGTGAGTTAGTGAACAGTCCTGCCTCTGTGGTGCAAAAGGTATGAGAACCAATGGATCTTTTCCAAACACAAATAACTCGTTCCTCCCGCCTTCATTTGTTACTTTTTGGTTGGTTGTTTTATTTAAGAATATCGAAAGAACGTCCACTCAATCTTGTGCTACCGCGTGGTTTCACATTCCTACACCCTGGCTACCCAATTTATTTTCAATTGAAATATTAAGAGTTGTCTAAAGGATTATGCCTCAATCGGCTGAGTGTCGGCCATTAGAATTGTCATACTCCAACGTTTCATCATGCTCAGCGCTTTCCGTTTATCTTACTGATTTCAACTGTGTTAAGGATTTTCATGGGTTTCCTCTGGTAAAAAACAGCCTCCTTAAAAAAATTTTTCTCATATAAAAAATGAAATATTTTTTTTATAATTTTTTTTTGTTACAAACATGCACTATTAACAAAGAAATTCTGAAAATTTGGGAAAAAATATTTTAAACTCGACCATTGCGACGCCATTTCCGGTGACCCGTGATTTTACCATCATTTTTTAAGTGAAATGCGATTTTAGTATAGCCTTGCTCTTTTTTGACAGTACATAAATCACTCTACGAGTAGGTGCAAACAGTGGAATTTCTGTGGCAGAATTTCAATCAAAATTTAGGTTGATTAACGCCACTGAAAGAAGTAGTAACTCGATCGACCACTTAACAAAAGTATTCGAGCCAATCACAAATATGTCTATACATATTAGAGCCTTCATTAATCCGAAAATCTATATGCGCCGAGCCATCATGACTGAATACAAACCCAAATCGTAGATCAGACAAATTAACGTATGTTGTTGGGAGATTCAAAGAAGAACGAACACTTATCGTACATTAGGTTAGGTGCTAGGGCTGTTGGTCAAAACGGGAATCGCACTAAGATTGATTAGCCCAGTCCTTTATGAAGCCAGCAAAAATCATGTATTTGAATAGTTTTTAAGTTCCGACAAAGCACCTTAAACTTGGCATAAATCTGTTTAGGCGCAAAAAAATAAAAAATAAAAAATCTACCAATTTAATAAAAGCAAAAAATAGAAAGTTAGGGTGGAAAGTGTGTTCGCCAAAGAAAGAATTCCATGAAAATCAATTAAACTAGAAACCAAAACTTTTTGTTATACAAACTATTGTCCATGACAACTTCATGCTAAACAGTTGTGGAACTAAAGATGCAAAGATTGCTCTTCATGAACTCTATCGACGAAAGCTCGCAAGCATTGCTATTATTCATAAAATAATAAAGAGATAATTATGGAGAATATTTTGATAAATAATCGCATCGTTTGCTGTTGTTCATTGTTCCAATATTAGAATGAAAAATATTAAGAATAACTAACGTAACAAAAAAGAAATATAGTTGAGAAAGTAAAAATACCAAAAGTATCTTCTACGGAATATATTACATAAAAGCCATTAAGCTTTGATGTAGGCCGTAAAGGAAGAGTGTGAAAATTGCAATATCCTAATTTCTGCGAAAAGGTTTGGGAAGGGTTTCTTAAGGGCTTACATGGATTTCCTACGGTAAAAACAGTGTTTTTCAACAACTTTAAAACTTTTAAAAAATTAAATATTTTATTAGAATTTTTATTGTAACAAACACACACTAGAACTTGGACGAATGAAAAAATATTGAAAGACTTCAAAAACACAGTTTCGAGAAAAACGCGTTTAACGACGGCGCACTTAGCCTAGCTAGCCTCGAGCGCACACGTTCTCACGACTGTATTTCCGAAACAATTACTCGGATCCACTTGAAAATTTAGGAAAATATTCAAGGGGTCTTGTAAAATTTAATAGAATAATAAAAATCTATTTTTTGAAACTCGTAAACCCATGTAACCCTTAAATAATTTGTAAAAGCAAACACTGCCCTAATAATTTCGAAAGTATGCTGCCGAGAATAGAATGTATGAACTCACGAAGAAGCTATTTTCAGCACTGTCTAAAGACACGCAGCTCGCAACACCTTTTAACGGCATAATTTATTTATTACGTGTCAAATCCACAGTAGTGCTTCATTTATAAGACATTATTTATTCTGACTGATTGAAAAGGTACACTGTATCCATATAAAGGTAGCATCTTCTATTACTTCACACCCTTTTTTAACCATTAAACCCTTTCTATAAATACTCAAGCTGAATTTTTACACACCTTTCACATGAATTTTGTTTCTTCTTTTTGAAACATCTTATCAGTCCTTTCATGAAATCTGAGCGGTTGAGTGATTGCTGTCTGTAACCAATATGAACATTATTTGATTAGGATTCCAAAAATGCAGACACGTAGCGCCATCCAATAAGTACAAATATCTGCAAACAGCGAGTAAAGGCAAAAAATGGAAATTAAATTGAAAACAAAATTTGCATACGCCAATTTGTCGCGTTATTTGCTTGTTTGCTGCGTGAGCATTACGTCACGGACCACTCCATGCTTAACGTTAGCATTGAAACGTGCCAAGACCTTTGAAGAGAAATTTCCCATTTGCCAGCAGCAAAACAAGCAAAGGCTTCAAGCCATGAAACATACTGACACACTTATAGTATGTACCAATATATATTGTATTTACCACATACATAATGTTGCCAAATCGCAGTTGCCCGCTCTCTCCTTGCTTGGACAAAGGCAACATGGTGTCTACACATAAAATCCTGAGCAACATTGATAGCATTAGCGCGCTGCGAGTCGCGTTGCTCGTCTCAGCCACAAAAAATAGTATCCCAATAAAGTACATTGGAGGCCTGAAAAGCAGGTCGCAAGAAGGCGCACCACACGCAGCCAGCCAGCCGAGTGCCCTCCATCTACACATTGATGAGGTTGTGGTTGTAATTTTTGTTGCCAATAAAAATTGTAACGCTTTTATGTTCATGCCCGCGGCCTGAATCTATTACCGAGTGCCTGTGTAGCAACGCTCTGCTCAATTCCTGCGCTCGCAAAGTAATCAATAGCACTGACATACGTACATACATACATACAGATTTACTATGCGTGGCGTATAGTTGTGCTCGTATAAGAAGCCATTAGCCATGCTCTTTACCGCGCGTCTTGCGTTTGTTCCTTTGCCTCAAACCGATTGAAACTGCGAACTTTCATTCTTTATTTGTTACGAAATGCGACAAACAGTTTATCACGTCTTCTCTAACTACTGGCACACAATATTTTCCACAATCCGCTTAGATTCACGCTCGTGTGGGTTTCGTGTGTGTTCGGATGTGAGTTTCTTTCACAAAACACCTTGAGATATTCGAATTTCTCAGACTTGAAGTATCAGTTCACAGAGAACCTGTATTTCTCTTACTATGACAGCTTGCTGTTACAAATAAGCTCTTGCTCTCTCGAAACGCCGTACTCTCTCATTTTTATTATATTCTTTTTATTCTCACTCTGGTTTGTTATCAATTTCGGCTGTATCCGTCGTTCTTTTTCGAAATTCCCAGCTACTTTCGTGTACAAGTTTATGCACTAAATGTTTTTATAGGGTGTACATATGTATGTAGTTATATATTCAGAAAAGGTTAAGCTTTCGTTTTACGTCTAGTATTTTAAACCTTTTGCCTGCATTGTAATA
This sequence comes from Bactrocera tryoni, assembly GCF_016617805.1. Taxonomy (NCBI): domain Eukaryota; kingdom Metazoa; phylum Arthropoda; class Insecta; order Diptera; family Tephritidae; genus Bactrocera; species Bactrocera tryoni. The sequence continues at coordinate 32,448,717 of NC_052500.1, read as the reverse complement.
TCCTCTTCCTGCGGAACCCACTTAAGTTAAAGTAATTGCTGTTCTCAACCCTAACAAAAAGACTACTCTCCCCGCACATTACATTTGATTATTGTTAAATATGATTGCATAAATATATTAAATATTAGTTTATAACCTATAAATTTTGATACAATCTTATCGCTAGTATTAATATTCAAAGCTTCAAACCACCTATTATTCGTTTTCCTCAATAATTTGTAATAAACTACCGAAAATCACGCAACAAAGCTCAAATAGAGTAATTTTTCATCAAAATAATTTAGTTATATTGCCATTATAAATATTTGGATTTATAAAACTTATTATTCATTATCAGATTATAATTGCACCCACAGAAACACACGATCAGAATTTTTTTTTTTTTGGTATATAATAATAATGTTCAGTGTTTAGTAATTCTTGCAATGCCCTGCAACAAACTCATGCCTCCAATGCAGCGCTAAATGTAGTCGTAAAATGATTTATTCATAATAAATTTTAAGTCCTTTTATTGTCATTAGAGATTTTTCCAGCGACAAGCAACAGCAGGAATTTACAATTATTCTTCTAAAAAATGTCAGGATATTGGTTTTGTACCCTATCAGATATAATACAAGTATTATATTAATATAATATTTCAAAACATGAAGAGTATAATGTGAGAGAGTGGAGCGAATGGTACAGATTTTAGGGAAGATCTGCAGCTAAAATCTTTAAAACGAAGAACGAAGCCTCAATTGTAAATATCTCTGAAAGTAGTCGGCCTTAAAATTCTTTCTTCATAGGCATGTAACTGACAAGAAGAAAAATGTATCTGTATATTGTCCGCAATGCAAGAACTACTGCAGATTTTTTAATATCTGCGCCTTTTAGTAAAACACCTAAAAAAATGTTTTCTGATAATGCAATACCGGAATAAGATGAACTATTAGCGAAAGGCTTCATAGTACTTTATATATTTATAACCTATCTATGAATAATCGAAATTCTGAAATTTTTGGACTCACCCACTGCGGCGCCATTTCCGGTGACACCTCGGAAAAAATAAGCGCCGGCGTTGGCAAGATAACTCCTCACAGGATCAACTAAAGTGTAAAACTACGTGTTTTATTTAAAACTTTAACTTAGAACTTTGAACTTGAACGAAGGAAAAAACTGAAAATTGCCCGAAACTTTTACAAAAATATGAAAATTTCAGTGAAAATTTCGCAACATTTTCTTTTCAAATAGTTGTAATCGGAAAAATAATTCTTCATCCAAGTCTTTAAGAAGTCTATTTCAAACACCTGTTTAAAATTTCGTGAGCATCGGTTGATTAGTTCTCGAGAAATCTGAAAGCCGGCACCCTTAGCTCGCCTCGAACGCACAAGTTTTCAGGGCTGTATCTCCGAAAATTTAGAACAATATTCTAGAGGTGTTGTAGAATTTAATAACACAATAAAAAAAACGATTTTTTGACACACGTAAACCCATGTAACTCCTTAGATTATATTAACTTATTTATTTTGTAACTTATAGATCAAAGATTAAAAAAATAAATCGAAACCAAACTCATACACAAAATAGATGATTTCATAAATAAATTAAAAATTATATACATCTCCATATTGATTCAATTGATCAGAATGTAGGCTGTGAAGATTCATCCTAAATTATAATAAAAATTAACCTTCGTGTTAACCTTAAATCTAGGGTTACTGAGAGAGAATGGGAAATGAGAGTTAGAAATGTATTTAAAATCCTTTCGAAAACAACCTATATAAGCTAAACCGATCTATTTAGACGTCTATTCATTATGAATATTTGGACGACCACTTTTCTTTGGCTAAACAATTGCCTGAGGTTAATAAGTTAATAAGTTCTTTATCATCTTTTAACTTATGTGGCATTCTTCCCTTTTTTACACACAAATTTCAAAATAACCGGTGGGCCATATAAAATTTTAAATTTAAAGAAAAAACGGCTTGATATTTTGCAAAGGTCTAACATTTATTTAAAAGGTTGTTTTATGAAATTAATTATGGAAAACAATTTTGGACAAATGACCACCACGGCTGAGTTTACAGTAGCTTATCCGATCCACCTAATTTTGAAGTAGTTTCTCGATGGTTTCAGGCCTTATGGCAGCTACAGCAGCTTGAATCTCGTACTTTAGATCCTGAATTGTTTCTGGATGGTTGGCGTAACATTTATATTTAACAGCTCTTCACAGAAAATAGCCCAACGGAGTTAACTCGCAGCTTCTGGGAGGCCAATTCACATCACCTCTTTTGCTGATTATGCGATTTTCAAAGATAGGGCGTAAAAGATTGAGTGTAGCGTTTGCTGTATGGCACGTAGCGCCCCAAATGTGACAATTCTGCTTGTTAACGTAACCATCGAGGTGGAAATGAGCCTCGTCCGAAAAAATGATTTTTCGGTAAAATTGACCATCCTCGGTCAAACTTTCAAATTTTCAATATTTCCCAGTTTTCTTCGAGTGAATAGCGACCCATTTCGTAAATTTTAGACCTTTTACTGAATATCTGTCACTTTCCGAATGGTATTTGGCGTTTCCAATGTCGAAATATAGATAATTCAAAATTAAAACGTTAGATGGCCCACCCTTTATAACGAATTTCTTCATTATTTTCACTCATTTTAGAACAGCTCAACTTGGACTTGAACTTTTTTTAAACTTCTCCGAGTTTATTTTTTTTGGTTTGGTTTTGGTTAATTGAAACTTAAAATGTCACCGTTACAACACTTTATGACACAATATGATTGGTAGCAATATCTATTGACAAAAGCGAAAAAACGACTACCCAATATTATATTATAGTTTATAAAAAGCAAAACTAAGGAGTTACTAAAATATTTTTTTATAAGAATTTCTTCACTAAGACAGTTTGTAGCACAATTGCAAATGCGTCAGAGGACATGCTAGAGCAGGGTTGCACTACAAGTGCCGCCTGTTTGTTTGAAAAACTCATAGAGTCTGTTCGATCGGCTACTCTTTAACGCCTGGCAAGTCAAAGAGAGATTTACATTAAGCTGAAAGTTAGCAAACATATTCAAAACATCATTAAACCTTACTTGCTAAGACTCCACATCCTAAGTTTTTATCTGACATTTTTGTCTAACATGACATATGTATGTATGGTACTTGTATTCGTTTCGTTAAAAATCATGAAAAATTTATGTATTTTTTCGCCCTTAAACCTCGAGTCTTTTCCTCCACACATAAGAGTGAGCAGGAGTTTAAATATTTAATTTTAATGCTTTAAGCATATTAACTAACATTCAGTATCGTTGTAAAATTACAAAATTCCACTCTTATTATCTGTCTAATTTGAGCCGACTAATATGCTGCTAGTAGCTTAAAGCTTTGAGAGAACTAAAATTTGTATTGAGTACACTGCAGAGTTAAATATGCATGGCGACAGTTAGTTTTCCAATGTGACCTTTCAACACATATTCTATTTTTACGGTACGCTGAAATATCCTAACGTTGGCACTTAAACTGTCATTATATCATTTCTTTTGTTTGCTAGCAGCAGAACGAATTTTCTGGTTCACCGCAGGTGGGCGTAGCGAAATAACCAACAAATACCCACATTCACAACCCCTTGTGACTATAAATTTTCTTAATATTGCTGCTCACTATTGCACTTTTGCTTTTCGTGCTCCACTTTCTTCTATTCTGCTTAATATGCTGCGGTGGCTATTATGCCTTTTGTCCCGTTGATGCATTGATGACGGTAATGCGGTTGGTATTGCGGTGACGCGTCCGTCTGTCTGCTGTCCTCTTTTATTACTTTTTTACGCAGATATTCTCAATTATGTGAATGAGTGCAGTAGAGTCTCTTATTTTATTTTGTTTCGTTTTGAGGCGTGACTTAATTTTTTCATTAATATATTTCACATAAATTCTTGGAAATATCTCCTGCTTTCTTAAGTGAGCGCTAAATAGCATTTGCTGTTGAAAATTCTTCTTCTTCTTTACTGGCATTTGAGAAATATGTAAGTAATAGATAATATAGGTGATAATATTGTTCACTTACATAACAGTTGTTTGTACCACTTAAAACTATTTGAAATAGATATAGCATTGTGCTCTGTGTAATACATATTTTTATGATAAAGATGAGAAGGCGAGTTGTAAGCCGAGTGACTATCTTTGTATTCGTCAGTCCAAGCAAATGACAACTTCAATATAAGTTGAGATATATTGTTGAAACTCGATACATGTATTCTTGCACATCCGAGCATATTGCATATTAAGAGGGTACATGGATTTACGGGTTTTAAAAAATCGAACTAGCTAGGCTTATTGCGCCGTCTTTGAACGCGTTTTTTTCTTAAATTTGTGTTTTCGAAGTCGGTTGGCAAGATTTCTCCAAAACTACTCAACCAATCTTCATGAAATTTTACAGGTATTTGATATACAATTCAAAAAGACTTAGACAAAGGAGTTTTTTTTCGATTACAAATTTTCGTTTTTATGTAAAAATGTCTGCCAAAAATCCAATTTTCAGTTTTTTCCTCCATTTTAGCTCTAAGCTAAGGTTTTACCTAAAATACGTATTTTTTCACTTCAGATGATCCTATAAGGAGTTATCCTGCAAACGCGGGCGCTTCTTTTTTCCGATGGGTCACCGAAAATGGCGTCTCAAAGGCCAAATTTAAAATATTTTTTTCAAAAATTTCAGAATTTGTTTGTTAATAGTATATGTTTGTAACAATAAAAATACTAATAACATATTTCATTTTTTGTACGAGAAAAAAAATTATGAAAAAAGTATATTTTCTACCCGAGGAAACCTATATAACCCCTTAAGATGCAAAACTGTGATTTAGTACCGGTATCGAAGTTCAAACAGTGGTCGTTGCTTAAAAGCTTTTTAAAAACTGGGCGTGCCGTCCCCTAATAGGCTTAAAGTATATATCGCAAGCCACAAAAGTTCACTTGACTTAACTTGTCTTTCGAGCTTCTCAAGGCTTATGTCTAATTTTATCCCGCAAATATCGGTAATTCTTTGAGACATGTCAATTAAATAGAGAGAAAATATTTTTCTAATAATAATGTGTCCTTGAATAGATTGGTTAAAATCGGGGAAAAAATTTCAATAGCTCCCTTATATCTAATATAAAAAAATCGAACTTCCCGCTGAATATGTGATTGTCATAATTAAATGATAACGCCGGTCAACACGATTTTTGGGTCTGACATCTACATGTTAAACTTTAGTTTCTCCTATGACAAAAATAAGGAAAAAAATTTTTTCCGGTTAAAGTTTGCTTTCGTAGAAATTAGAGCAATTTTTCGATGATTTTTATATTTTTTCTACAATTTCACTATAGATTATAATTAGAAAATTTTTTTTAGATACAAGTGTCGTTTTTATTCAAGATGTGTGATAACCAATAATATATAAATGTAAAATAACAAGAAATTACTGTCTAAAAGTGAATAATTTTTGTATTTCTTTTATACTCATATGATCTCTCTCTCGTATTAAACCCAAATATACTTATCGATGTAGATCAGCCCAAAGCAAACTTAAAGAACTAAAGATTAATATTTAAGTGTGTTTCCATGTCTAGAATCATAATTAAAGCATGAGAACAGAAACCCAAAAAAAAATATTTTTTTTGTTGACCGGTGTAATTGCCTATCCATGCATTCTAATATGCCATTAGCTCTAATCTAATGACTGAGCATAATTTACTAAAATTCACATTGAAAGTATTGGTACTTGATAAATAATCAAACATACCGAAATCAGCACTAAGAGATTAAAATAATTGTCGTAAATAATCGTTATATTTTTCCTTTGCAAACACCCACTGAATTTTCATTTTTTATTATAAAGATAGGTATCCTACGTAAACAAGCACTTTATTCAATTCAAGCCGTGCCTAATTCCTAAAAAGACCTGAGTATTCGCAAAAATGCTTAATACTCGTAAAGTGCAGGTACATTCTGTGTTGCTCATACGGCATGGTGTACTATATTAAAACAGTACGTTTGACGCATAATTTTAACTGCGTATAAAGCTTAAAAAAATACTTTTATGAAAAAAATCTCTTTTGTAGAGGGCCAAATTTATTTTTTCCAAGCTTAACACTTTTTCAAAGTTGAAGATTTATTTGGTTATGAAGCTAACAAATGTAAAATAACAAAAAAATCCCTTATAAAAGATTTGGAAAAAGTAAAATGTTTTAGGCACAATTTAAATTGGAAATTATCGCCTTTTTAGAGCAAAAACTGTTTGTCTTTGTAAAGACACCATCAAATTGGAAAGTAACGAATACCCTAATGTACGTATTTTTCTGAATAGTCAGACTTCCATCTACTACATATGTGCACCATAACCAACCCCGGCAATGATCATTATCTTATCACAGCAAATCTCCTGTTTCCTCTAATGCCGCGTTGTATTTCACTTTAACACCCAAACATCAATTTGCAGTTGTGGTTCCACCACAACAGTTAGAAGCAAGTTGAAATGCCTAAAAATAACACAGGAATATGAATAATTCATTAGCTGATGGCAAACAATGTATCAGATAAGAAACTGGTATATAGCTAAAATACATTGACTACTGATAAGTATATGATAAGTGTAAATAAATAAAATACTTATAACATTGCCAGCGACAAAATGTTAAATGTTGGAAAGGCAATCGTGTCACTTAAACACCGTTTTTGTATAAATCAAACGTTGCCACGACGTTTGTAATACCCAAAAGAAAACGTCGGAGACTCCGCTATCTATCTCTACCTTAACTAGTTCCTCAATATTTGAGATATGGGTCTGAAAAATTGCACACCTCGTTTTCTCTCCAATATGCTGAGCATTACTCAAAACTTATATGGAAAACTCTTTTATTTGAAAAAAATATCTTCATTAAATTAGGCAGAGAGAATTATCAAAGGCAGCGCTATAATATCTGAATAAATATTTCAGATTGGAGCACTAAAGCATAAGGCTGCCATACAATTTAAACAATCTAAATCAAGTAATTTTATGGAATTTTTTTATTTTATTTTTGGAGATTACTCTAGTTTCGGTGCAACCGAGGTTAACTTTTTTCTTTTTTTATGGAATATGATTCACACTAATGTTATGTTATGCGCAAGGTTGGTAAGATATATGCAAATGTATGGAGTAAAGGCAGCAGGTCTTAGACCTATTAACAACAAAAAACTGTTAATGATTTCAGAAAACAATTGCCACACAGAACAGAACAAAGTGTTTATTATGTAAAAATTTCCACAAATGCAGAAAATAGCTACATATTTCTTCTATCACCTATAGTTATAGCGACAGATATATTATTTTATTAACCAAAGAGTACCTTAAAATGTCACTGTCGACGTTTTTCGGCGATTTTTTGTTTTTGGAGCATATCTTAACAATGTCCAGCAGTAATCGGCAAGCAAACTGGCACTCCACTCCGTTTTTCCATAGCAGAAATGTATTGGTAGAACCATTCCCCGTGTTCGTCACTTACGCCCTCTAAATTTTCGGCGAAAAAATCCAGATGGGAGTCCAGAAGGTGACTTTTCAGGGCTATGTTGCAACCCATTTTTTTATAGGCAGTAAGTAGTTCTATTGTACCTATTTTATTTACATATACATATATGTATAGACTACTGTGGCAAAAAATAGTAAGACTTTTTAATTAAATGGAGTAATTAGGGTTTCAAAGTAAAAAAATACTGTTTTTTCGAATTTGTTTCTTAAATATAGATTCAGTAATTTTATTCGGACTTTTTGTACATTATTGAGCACACTTTTGACAATATAGGGTAACTTTTTTCGTCACTTTTTTAGTTCATAAACTTTAGACGCTTTTCTCTAAAAATTTGTTTTCCAAAGTCCGTGTTCACTGTCATTTCTACTTCACCGATTCATTTCCAAAATTTATACAAATTTTTAACATACAAAATACCGCCCCCAACGTTTGGCAATTTTTTTTTTAAATTAAGGGTGTTTTCCACCTACAAAATGGCGGAATTTTTAGAGGTAAACATCAGTTTACACTTTAAATTTAAAAATTTTTAAATGAAAAAAAATATCAAAGAACGATTGATTATAATGATTTTTATCGTGAAAGAGATGCAGAATTACGGCGTTATTTTTCCGAAGAAAACGGCATTAGCTTTTGTTCAGATATCAAAAACTTGTTGATAAAAATGGGATTGAAGCGATACGAACCAAACGACTGGCGTTTATTCATTGACAGCTCAAAACGTAACCTTAAATGTATTCTATTACAAAATGGAAATAAATACGCTGGGGTACCTATTGCCCACAGTACAAAGTTAAAGGAGGAATATTGTAACATTTCGCTAGTCTTGAACAAAATAAAATACATTGACCATGAGTTGCAAATTTGTGTCGATTTAAAAATGGTCAACATTCTGCTCGGTCAACAAAGTGTTTATACCAAGTTTCCCTGTTTTATATGTCTTTGGGACAGTAGAGCTACACAACAGCATTGGGTGAGAAAAAACTGGCCCTTGAGAGAAAAAATGGAGCCTGGAAAGCACAATATAGTCCACAATTCATTAGAAGCTCGTAACAAAATTATCCTGCCACCATTACATATAAAACTGGGCATCATGAAACAGTTTGTAAAATCACTAGATAAAGATGGGAACTGCTTTTCTTACATTTGCCAAAAATTTCCTCAGCTCACTATGGAAAAGATTAAAGCCGGAATTTTCGATGGCCCCCAAATTAGACAACTTACGAAAGATACTCAATTTAGAAATTCTATGACTGAGTCAGAACTGAAGGCTTGGACAGCATTCGTATCTGTGATGCAGAATTTTCTCGGAAATAAAAAATTTGAAAATTACATTGAACTTGTAGAGACCTTCTGCTACACTTCCTCCATAGTCACCTAGAGAGGTTTCCGGAAAATTTTGGAGATATGAGCGAAGAGAAGGGAGAGCGTATACATTAAGACTTACGCGTCATGGAAGAGCGCTATCAGTGTTTCTGGGATACAAATATGATGTCTGACTAATGTTGGTCTCTAATACGTCATTTTCCAAAGTCTACACATCGGAGAAGAGCTTTAAAACGAAGTTTATTAGAACATAATGATTAATTATTTTTCTTAATAAATAGAGGTTTTTTTCTGTGTAATACCTACATGGCTGAAACTCTGAAACTAGAGCTGATAAAAATATTTAAATTATATTTTTGGAAATAGCATATTAAATGGAGTCAGCAACAGCTAAAATTTCTTCGGCAACAAATGTACTGTAAACTAGTGTTATAATTTGATTTTACTTGTACAAATAATTTCGCCAAAAAAGTCTTTTTTTTACCTTGAAACCCTAAGCCCTCCCTTAAATTTCGCGCTAAAATCCATTCGTCGAAATAATGTCAGTGACATCTGTACCAAATGTCGTCGCATACTGCATTGATTCTCAGTAAGTTTTTCGCCAAATTTCGTGCTGCAACCGACGTGTTTAGCTCCGTATGACTTCTGGCTATTCACCAAACTCCAACGACCGCTCCGGGAAAACAGTTTTGAATCAATTGAAGATATTAAATGTGAACGTGTTTCAAGGACTGGAGAAAACGTTGGCACAAGTGTATTGTGGCAGAGGGGGATTACTTTGTTGACGACGAAATAGGTTTTTAAGAATAAATTAAAAATTCTAAATTTATGAATAAATGAATTTTTTGTTCGTAGTAGTATATAACACAGCCGAAGTAGAGCGTAAGCGCTAAACGAGGCTATCTTAACATGTAAATAAATTTAATAATTGCCATGTCTAAAAACAAATAAAAACCAAGAATTATTTTTAACAAAAGCAAAAAGAAATATTAAAGAATATACTTATAAAAGTAAATAAAATGATAAGTCAGTCAAATTATTCAGTTACCTTTCTTGCTTTTGAACAGTTTTTGTTTTCAATTTTCGCGGGCTACATGCATTCGGTTTTCGATTTTTTTTTTTGCGCTTTGTTCGTCCTCATATCCCTTACTTATGCTAAGAAACTCGGCCATTTTGAATATTTAATTAACTTTTGACAGCTTATTTTTGCTTGTTCCAAAAAATCTGTATACAATTTTGTGTTAAAAACAAAATTAAATGCACAAACCCATTCCAAATGTTAACTGTGGCATATTGGGAAGCTACCTTGGACAGAAACAACGTTTATCGGCGGTAAAAAATGTTTTCCGAGGGTCGAAGAAATGTGAACGACAAAGAGCGTGCCATACGTCCGGGCAAGTTAAGAAAAACGAAAACATTAATGAAGCTGATAATGAAGAAATATGAAGCTAATAAAACAATGGTAATAGTTTTTTAGTTTGAGGATCTGTGGAAGAACAAAAATTTACTTTTGCGCCATGATAACGGCCCTGCTCACCCTTCGTTGCTTGTGCGCGAACATTTGACCAAAAAAACATTAAGAATGTCGTAGCCATTATATTCTTAACAACTGGCCCCCAATTCCTTTCTTTGTTCCGAAAACTGAAGAGGCTCATGAAAGAGCATCGAAGGAGGAGCTAAAGAAGATCACAAGTGCTTGGGATATTGGAAAAAACTATGGCAGAAGTGCAATATACAAAATTGATGTTCATGAACAAGAAATACAAAATTGGCGATACTTTTAGAACAAACGTCGTGGTTTTTCCAAAGTTCTTTTATTGCTCCTTTCTCTTCTAAATCTATTTTTTCAAACATCGGGTTTATTTTTCGCCGAAAGTAATATACCATGCAATCGGAGATAACGTATTAGACCTTTGGTTGGTTTAATATATTTATATGTGCAATCGGATAGATGATTTAGGGTAATTCCCGCGTTAAAATAAAAGAGCGTTAAACCGAAAGAGCATTGTGCCTTTGTTCTTTTGACTGTATATAGAATACCAAAATGAGACTCCTGACTAACGGAGTAACTAAATTACCATTGTGACAATGACAATGTCTCTAACATGAGAAAATCGTGACAAACATAATACCGGCATTAGTCTTAACAAAAATATTTATTTGGAAAGGAACTACAGCTGATCTCTGTAAACTGCTCTCAAAAAGATGTTTCGGGATGACCACTATATCTCTGAACGGGATCCTCTGAAATTAAAAATTTACAAAGATTTCGTTAAAATAATATTAAATCTAGTAAAGCTAATCGAAAGAATAAGCAAAATACAAAATGGCGAATTCTCAAAAGAAAAAAGATTTCTGGCCAAAATTTCGGCCTTAAGGGGTCAGTAGAGTTATCTTTTTTCCAAAAAAAATTTTTTTTTGCATTTTCTATTCCCTTATACCCTTAGAAATAATGTAAAAACCCACTTTACCATTGGAAGGTTTCGAAAAGGGTCCAAAAATAATAATACCGCTCGACGTTCGGAGGGCACACCTCAAACTTTGAACGCGTTTTTCTCAAAACACACTTTTTCAAACTGGCGGACATGATTCTGGTCGAACTACTCAACCGATTTGCTTAATTATACTCTCGCAACAAAGTTGCTAAGGAGAGTATTATAGTTTTGTTCACATAACGGTTGTTTGTAAGTCCTAAAACTAAAAGAGTCAGATATAGGATTATATATACCAAAGTGAGCAGGGTGACGAGTAGAGTTGAAATCCGGATGTCCGTCTGTCCGTCCGTCCGTGCAAGCTGTAACTTGAGTAAAAATTGAGATATAATGATGAAACTTGGTAAACGTATTTCTTGGCTCCATAAGAAGGTTAAGTTCGAAGATGAATAAAATCGGCCTTCTGCCACGCCCACAAAATGGCGAAAACCGAAAACCTATAAAGTGTCATAACTAAGCCATAAATAAAGATATTAAGTGAAATTTGACACAAAGGATCGCATTAGGGAGGGGCACATTTGGACGTAACTTTTTGGAAAAGTGGGCGTGGCCCCGCCCCTACTAAGTTTTTTGTACATATCTCGGAAACTACAATAGCTTTGTCAACCAAACTCTATAGAGTCGTTTCCTTCAGGCATTTCCATATACAGGTCAAAAATGGAAGAAATCGGATTATAACCACGCCCACCTACCATACAAAGGTTATGTTGAAAATCACTAAATGTGCGTTAACCGACTAACAAAAAACGTCGGAAACACTAAATTTTACGGAAGAAATGGCAGAAGGAAGCTGCATCCAGGCCTTTTTAAAAATTGAAAATGGGCGTGGCGTCGCCCACTTATGAACCAAAAACCATATCTCAGGAACTACTCAACCGATTTCAATGAAAATCGGTATATAATATTTTCTTAACACCCTGATTCCATGTACGAAATATGGGTGAAATCGGTTCACAACCACGCCTTCTTCCTATATAACGCTATTTTGAATTCCATCTGATGCCTTCTATGTATAATATATAGTCACATAAGTACTATTGCCCTTACTACCAACAACTTATATTAAGCTTTAGTTAATCTCTCACGTCATTGACCAAACTCATTCTTGTCATTGCATTTTAGTTAAAGTTCTTTAATTACAATAACAACGAATTCTCTCATTATTAGCTTATTACTTTGTATTATAGATTTAAGTTATTACAACAACAAACCAGGAGAATGTTCCATACTCTCACTTTGGATTCTAATTGTAAGTTTTGCTCATTGTAAACCTTGATTCGAACTGTTTCATCATTAATAAAGTTACCTTCGAGAACAAAACATTGTTTTCCTTTATTATATACATTAGGAACCAATGATGAAAGCGGAATAAAACATTACACAAATACGGTATTTGAAAAATATGTAAATGACGGATAATGATATCTCGATTATCACTTTATCATGCGAGAGTATAAAATGTTCGGTGACACCCGAACTTAGCCCTTCCTTGCTTGTTTTGTTTTTTTAATGTTCACCAAACGCCTGACTATCGTCCCTCATATTTTTTTATAATTTATTATGGAGAAATATTAAAAAAAACGATAATTACTTTTTTATTTATCAACATTTTTTCATGATTCTAGGAGGGACGATAACCATTTAGGTACTTTTTTAGGAATAAATTGGGTTTTTGTGTTTCAGATGTTCGAAACATGAGAAATCGTGTCCGCTGGTGAAAAAACGCATCTCATTCACCCAGCCATTTCTCCGACAGATGTCGTCAAAAACTTCCGAAAAAATTTGTTTATACACAATATTTATCGGAGTGGAACGATGAATTACTAAAAAATATATTTAAGAAGCTCGTGTTAAAATTTGAGACTAATTAGTTTAGCCGTTTTGAGAAAAAAGTTTAAAGTTTGGAATGCACTTCCAAGCACTCTGAAATGTCTTCTGAAATGTGCGTGTAACTTCGAAATATTTACCGAAACGATATGACATTTCCTTTTTAGTTTTCGTTTTTGCCAAAGGTATGACTAAATATAAAAATATTATTCAAATTTGCAGTCTTCCTACAATGAAACAATTTTCTACACTTTTCAAGCTCAACCCAATGACTGATTAGTGCTGGAAAATCAGTCATTCAATTTTTTGGCGGAAATTTAAAACACCTCACTGACAAGGAAGCCAAAATACGTTTAATATTCAATTCAAAATTTCCTATTTATAATTGAAATCCAACACATAAACATTTATATATGTACTATACATATTCAAATATTAATTAAATAAGCGAGCAATTCTGCGCATGTCTCCTGCGGGACTCGGGAAATAATCAATGGAAACCTTTCCGCTGTAGACAAGTAAACGAAATCTTCTCCAAACGGAAAGCAGTTTAATACAAATACCGCGTACATGCTCTCACGCATAACGGTGCTTTAAATAAATTAAACGAAATACTCACATCCACAGCCGACGCAAAAACATTCGCTTTCTAAGAGGCCCATAATTGAATTCAGTTTTAATTTTCCTCACACATGCATAATGAATGAGTAGTAAACGCTTCTGAATGTAAATTTGCGCTTGGCAAGCGAATGATGAGTGCGCTGCTGGTGTGAAATTATTGCACCCACGTGCCATAGAAGTCAAAAAAAGTACTTGCAACGCGATGAATTACAGCTCGCATGCAAAAATACAAGCTTCTGTGAGCGAAATATTAAAGCCGCAACGATGCGAGTAGAAACTGAAAGTAGGACTTTCTAAATGTCGGTAGCGCGATTACAGTCAGGCATTTTATAAATATGCTCACACCGTTAAAAACAATTTGCGCGACCAAACACGCATACACACACACGCATACAAACAGATCGGAACTTATGTAGTATTAGTAAAAGCCATTTGTTGGTGTTGTTGTTGAAAATTACGAACGCTCGCTCAGTTACACGCAACAAAAATAACATGTATTTGTACATAAATTTATAATAATATACATATGTGTTTATAGGTAGAGAAATGTACAGCTAGGATTGTTTTTGTGTAACTGTAACAAAAAGCACTCCACAAACACAAAGAAAAATTATAAAAATCCAGCGATTGCAGCAATTTTTGCCAACACTGCCAATGTAGTTGTAAAAATATGTAGCTGTGTGTGTAAACCCAGTAATGAATTATATTAGTTACGGTGCAACTGAAAACTAGTTTGCATTTCAAGCTTAACTGGAAAGCTGACAAGGCTTTTTTAGTGAAGAGAGGCAAGGAAATAATATTTTTTGCAAGAAAATATACTAGTCTCAAACCAGTTCGAAATGAACCAAAAACATGTTAGTTATAAAATATATAACCAAAAAATATATAAATTTTTTTTAATGAGAGCGCAGAACTAAACTAAGTAGAAAAAATGTTAACTTCGGTTGCATTGAAGCTATAATATCCGTCACAAATAAAAAGGTTTCCATACAAAAACTTAATTTTTATTGTTCAGTTTGTATGTCACCTATATAGATATATATATCATGAAAAAGTCCTATCTGGAAAATTTTATCATTTATTATAGCGTTGCTTTAGATAAAAATCTCTGTCGAATTTCATGAGAGTATCTTATAAAATAAAAAAGTTTTTCAAACCGGAACTTATGTTCTAAACTTCAGTTTGTATGGCAGCTATATCATATAGTAGTCCGATCTAAAAAATTTCTTTGAATATTTTAACATTGTCTTCAAAAATAATTCATGCCAAATTTCGTAAAGATATCTTATCAAATAAAACATTTTTTTATACAAGAACTTAATCAGCTCTAGACTATAGTTGTCCGATATCAGTGATTCTGACAGATAAGCAGCTGCCTGTGAGAAAAAGAACGTGTGCAAAATTTCAGATCGATATTTCAAAAACTGAGAGACTAGTTCGGATATAAAAAGATATACAGACAGACGGACAGGGCTATCTCAACTTAGCTCATCACGTTTATTATTTATATGCATACTAGTGGATCCAGCCAGGCGTTGCTATGGTACACATTTTATACTATTATTCATATAATAAACTATTCAGTATGGTGAAAATTTCATTTACGAATAAAGACAAAACCGATTTCGACGGTATAAGAATGCAGGGGATTGTACTTGAGGTTTAACTTTGAATATGTTCATACAAAGAAATGTCATTGGAAAAAATAACGAATTTAAAGCTGTTTTCGCAGTTCGGTTAACAGCATCTAGTTAAGTTTATCAGAACTTAACTGACAAATGGCTGTTAAACAGACATTGAGGAAATGGCCGCTAAGATTTGACATTTTACTGAAAATTATAATTACAGTTGAACTTTCCTAACTCAAATCACCATAATCCACAAAAAAACTACGAGTTATGGCACGGAATTTATATGCAGTTGTACTTCTATTGTTACTTTAAGAGTTCGAGTTATGGAGAACAGCGAGTTATATAAGTTTAAGTCATGGAAGTTCAACTGTATTATACATTTATGGGAATTGTGCATACATGTTTGAATATGTTTAAAAATATATACAGTGATATCTCCTATAAACAGACACTGACGAGCCAGCCTTTCTGTCCAGTTATTAGTGTTGTCCGCTTAATGGATGGTACTTAATAAATATCAACTGGTCAATATGTAAATGGATATGTCCGCTTAATAGAGCGTTCATTTAATGTAGCTTTCACTGTATTTCTTATTTATGAATTGTTTTGACTATCCTGTATTCTAAGTTGCTTCAAACTGGACACAGTGTGCAAAATTTTTATACTCTCGCAACAATGTTGCTAACGAGAGTATTATAGTTTTGTTCACATAACGGTTGTTTGTAAGTCCTAAAACTAAAAGAGACAGATATAGGGTTATATATACCAAAGTGATCAGGGCGACGAGTAGAGTCGAAATCCGGATGTCTGTCCGTCCGTCCGTCCGTCTGTCCGTCCGTCCGTCCGTCCGTGCAAGCTGTAACTTGAGTAAAAATTGAGATATCATGATGAAACTTGGTACACGTATTTCTTGGCTCCATAAGAAGGTTAGGTTCGAAGATGGGCAAAATCGGCCACTGCCACGCCCACAAAATGGCGAAAACCGAAAACCTATAAAGTGTCATAACTAAGCCATACATAAGGATAATAAATTGAAATTTGGCACAAGGGATCACATTAGGGAGGGGCATATAAGCAAACTACTATAGCTATGTCAACCAAACTCTATAGAGTCGTTTCCTTCAGGTATTTTCATATACAGTTCAAAAATGGAAGAAATCGGATAATAGCCACGCCCACCTCCCATACAAAGGTTATGTTGAAAATCACTAAAAGTACGTTAACCGAATAACAAAAAACGTCAGAAACACTAAATTTTACGGAAGAAATGGCAGACTTTTTTTAAAAATTGAAAATGGGCCTGGCGTCGCCCACTTATGGACCAAAAACCATATCTCAGGAACTACTACACCGATTTCAATGAAATTCGGTATATAATATTTTCTTATAATAATTCTTATAATTTTTATAGGGTCCCTGATATTTCCTTCAGGGTGTTACAAACTACTTTTAACTTTTAAAGATATTAATATATTATATTTTTTATTTCATACATTAGAATATGCATGACATAAAGAATAAATTCTACGCAACTCATTTTTCAACTGGTCCGCAGCTGAGTAACTTCGGTCTCATTCAGCTATAAATTGGTAATTTCTACAATTTTTCTCTCCACTGTAACTACACAATAATTTATAAGCACACATATACACACAATGCCATTTTTTGAGATTTGTGCTTTTGTGTTTCGCTTTCATTGCTGGCGCGTGAGTATTGTGTCGAGCTTATTTTGTTCCCTGCAGGTCGGTGGGCGCCTACAAGCATACAAAACAAATAAAACAAGAACAATAAACCTCCTTCATAGCTAGAGCTATTGACAAGAATCCGTGTAGCCTTACACCAACATAACACACACACACACACAAATTTGGGTGCAAACAAACAATCCAACACACACATGAATGTCTATACACACCTTTCCATGTGGACCACATGAAATGTTTTACACAAAAATGGCAAAGTGAGTTTGTGTTCGCATGTATGTGTGAGCTGGCGTATAAGCACTCGTACGAGCACCCACACTCACACACGCTCCAATTGAGCTGGAGACCACTTGTCTACGCTGGAAATGTGCTACCAGGCAGCAGAGAATGCCAGAAACACGCAGCCAACAAAAACCTCTACACTCATACATACATATGTACATACCTTGAAACGTGGAGGAATATGTATTTATACCGAATACTTCTGAGCAGCCAACAACAAGAAAATGCGAACAACGCAAGCAACGGGCGGTTGTGAAGTGCCTCGAGTGGCTCCGTGTAGCTCCGTTTGGCATTGCCAGCAGGCTGCAACCGCAAAACGAAAATATGTAACTTTAATCTAATTTTTTCCAACAAAATGTGCAGGAAAAGTTGAAAAATAAAGCAAAATGTTGCAAATAAGCTCTCGCCACAAACTTGTGATTTCAATTTCCATTATCTTGTCCCCATATTAAATATAAAATATGGATTCTACTGCGGTAAACGGTCTGCTGCTAGCCAAGTGGCACATATTCCTTTTAAAAAAACTGGATTTATACATATGTATGTACAACATGTTATATATCTATAATATCAGGTTCCAGGCAGCTTTTTCTTGGCAAGCAAACTCGCTTTTTTATGGCATATATTTCAATCATTTTTCTGTTTTTGTTTTTGCTATTCGTTTTAGACTCACTCTTAGCGTTTACGAATTCAGCCGTTGAAACGCCAGTTTTACAATCGATTTTCGACCTGAAAAGCGAATATCATTATTTAATAAATAAAGTTATTGCGTAACTTACAAATTGAATATTTGTTTTTGTTTTTCTTTCTCAACAACAAATATATATACAATTATATATGTATATATTTACATATATATCATAAACCAAACATAAAAGAAATTTATAAAAAGTTTCAAAGCATCACAGTGTGCCTACATGAAAAGATTTCTGATATGATATACATTGTGACAAAAAAATACCCGGAAATTGTAAATAAAATTCAAAATGTTAAATTATTCATCAATATTTATTTTGTCGCCTTCAAAGTAATCCCCACCAAATGATTTCATAGGGACTTTTTGGGATGGCCTTCAGCTGCTTCGGCGAATTTCGTTTTGTTTCTTCCATCGACGGAAATCGGGTTCTAAGGAGTGGCAATTTCAGTTGGGGAACAAAAAATGAATATGGTGGTTGATCGCTGGTATTCATAGCGTTTTCGGCTTTGAATTCAGTCACAATCATAGCTCGAGGCGTTGGTCAAATGCGCAAATGCCTCAATACGGTTAAATAGAACTCCTTATTGACCTTCTGTCCCTCCGAAACAGATTTATTATGCACCAACCCACAAAAAACATGAGCATCATCTTAATTTTTGAGCGGTTTTGGCGTAGTTTTTTTGGTTTCGGCTCGTTTTTCCCTCCATTCAAACTCCTGCACTCATGTCTCATCGGCAGTTATAATTCTCTCCATGAGCGTGAGAGCGGAATTCGCTCGATCATGTCCAAAGAGACTTGTTTACGATTCTCTTTTTGAAAAAAAAGCTTTATGGGCGAATCGAGCAAGAACGCGTTGCATAACCAAAATATCCACCAAAATCATTCGAGTGGACTCGCGAGAGATGACGAGCTTACCAACTCTGTAACACTTATCTGACGATTCTCAAGCACCAGATTCTTAATATGTTTAATATTTTCATCAGTTGAAGAAGTCGCAGGTCGTCCAGAACGAGGCATGTCTTCAACGATCTCTCGACCGTCTTTGACGGCTTTGTACTACTCATAGGCTTGTATTTTTGATAAAACTGAATCACCGTAAGCCTTTCCCAAGATTCCGCACACAAAATTTTATTAGAAATACAAAATTCGAGACAAATTCTTTATGCGATATTTTTATCCATTATAAAAATCGCAACTCACCAGTGAGGTGCACCGACTTAAGCAGCTGCTGTAAACAAACTGGATAGCAGATCGCTCTCATATTTGGCATAATTATTAAGGATAGTCCTACGTGCCTTAACAAAATACATTACTTTAGAATATCATTTGTCTGGTGAACTTAATTAAAATTTCCGGGTGCTTCTTTGTCACAATATACGTCGATCCAAAAGTAATAATTACTTGAAAGGAGGCTATGATTTGTGCAAAACTCAGTCAAGTTAATATTTCTAAAAACAGCTGAGACCAGAATTCGTCACTTGCAAAACGCGAAATAACTTTTTTTGATTTCTGAGACTTCTTTGTTTAAAAAATGTTCTTCAATAAAATTTATAAGATAATAGGCTTACTATATTACAATTTAAAGATTCGTTTAAAACTTTAATTTTGAGTAGTGCTGCCTTTTTTACATATATATAATTTTAGTACTTATTTAAATTGAAAAAGATTTTAATAAATAAAAAAAAGTTAAACAGGTATTATCTAAAGTCTTGAAAAAGGTTTAAGGAAAATTTACTTCGGTAATATTTTTGTGCAGGGTTTCAAACAATCGAAATTTTGTTATTTAGATTTGGGAAATAGTTACTTTCGAGAGGACAGTTGTCACTTATTTGAAAATCCAACTTCAGTAGCCTTTTCAACTTCAAGATATTTGAGAAATAATTTTTAAACTAAAACTAAACTAAATTTTAAAAGCTAAATAAGTGAGATATCGCAAAATGAGTAAAATTTTACAACTGAAAAAATTCAAAAACTATATTTCTACGGAACTAACAACAAAGCAGCCTTTTTTCTGTAGTACGCAGAAGGTAGCTTCAAACTAAATGACAATAATTCAGTCTTTTAGCCCGTAAACATAACATGGCATAACCAGGCGCCAAGTGTGCCAAGCGAGGCCAGTCAGGCCAGTCAGCTCCTTCAAGGGTTGTTTGAAGCAATGGAACCTAGGACAGCTCAGGTCTCGGAACACAAGCAGCACAGGTCATGCGACAAAGTTATTTTGAAGTAGTGTTGTTGGTGGAGACCAAAGCAGACCAAAAGGCATCTACATCTAGGCAAAGAGAAATTTTGTAATATTGTAGAGGACATCACACCTGTCATTTGTCATTAAGATTCCACCTTAACAAAATTGTAAAACAGGATTCGGCGGAATGCTCGGTGCATACCGAGAATGATATGGCGCTGAAACATCATCTTTCCGATTGGAAATGATCTTCTTCTTCCGTCTTCGATGAGTCGGAATATAATCCACTGCTGGAAAAAAAAAATATATTTTATCAAATCCACTGAGTTGCTGACTAAGGTATTGTGCTTACCGCCCGGGAGCACAATGGGTCAAATGATAACCAAAATAAGACTCCCTAGAGCCTGGCACTCTTGCACCTCGCTATTTAACCAACCAACAATAAAATAATGCCTAGAATACCGTTAGTTTTGAGCGATCCTAGTCAACTTGCTGGCTTGATAATTTTCCTTCAAAATTCTATGTTTTTCGGATCCAAACAGAGCCACTTGATCTTATTGGAAACATAATACACTTATTTACATGTATTGTTTTCTCTGCTCGTTCTGCTTAAACTCTGTGCTCACGCAAAGAAATATACATTTGAGAGCAATAAAAATTCCTAACACAATACTTCATAAGAGTGATCTAACCACTTTCTATTGTTTCTCTCTTTGATTTATACTACCAAGTAGCATTGAGCATATTTGATTTATGCCAGTTGCTTATTCGTTTCTCTTACAAGCCGAACTACCTTTAATTTTAAGTGGAAAGGTGCTAAATAACTACAAATACCAGTATATAGAACCAAATGTCAACACTCAATAACTTGTACCTTAAACATTCACACATTTGCGCCTACAACATTACCTTGCATTAGTTAAAAGATTTTGTCTTTCCTGTCGTGTGCCACTCATTATGACGTCCTTCCGTGGTTTTCTTAGCGCGTTTCCTACATTGCAAGGATGCTGAACAATGCCAAACGTTTTTCAGTGTTGAAGATGTTACAATTTATTTTCATTTCTTTACCTCAGCCAAAGTTGGCAGCAGACAGAGAGTGCTCGGTGCCAGGTCAAGGTTGTTGGAGCAAAGCCAAAAGCCGAGATTGCACGCTTCCAGAAAATGGATACGCGTCGTCTCATCAGCAGCATGCATTTGCAGCACCAAAAACAAAAACAAATAGATAAACTAAAGAATATGATAAACGGTTTTAATGGAAGTGTTTACATTCGCAATGAAAGTTCATGCACGCGCTTGGAAGCTGTGAAATACAGCTTTAAGAACTTAGTTGTAAGAGAGTCAAGTCGTTAAAAAATTGTATTTGAAAATTTAGTATAATAACAATCTTAATAATAAATTTTGTTGTTCATAATAGGCTTCTTATCAGTGATGGTCACTTAAGTCGATCTAAAAACCTTACTTTCAACAATTAAAAGAAGAAAACAGGAAGGAAAACTCCTTCCCTGTCACTTATGGTGTTGCATATGAGAAGAACTGAGAAAACCAAATTCCAGCCATATTTACATTAAAGCCAAATACTAGAATTTTATCTTTTCAAACCAGAAGATAAATTTCAGAGATGGACTGCTAATTTTAAAAATCGGTGATTTTGCGAAATTTCCCTGGAACACTGACGTGGTTTGCCCCAGATCTAAGCTATTTTGGGCAGTTTTGGCCTAAGAAATAATATTCACTGAAGTCCTGATTAAAAGCATGTTCTTGGTCTTTCCCTACTTTCTTTCACTAAAACATTTCGTGGTGGCACTATGCAAAACTAATTGTCACTTCTTTCAATTACATTGCAAAAGGGCTTCCGGCCTTAAAAAATCTTCAACAATTAATTAGCTAAGAATTCGGAAATAAAAACCGTATTATTTAAGAGGTAACATGGGTTTCCTCGAGTAAAAAACTGTCTTCTTTCAATAATTTTTTCTCATGTAACTCCTTAAATATCTTCTACAATAACATAACATTAACTAGCTAAGTATCCGGAAATGAAAAACAGGCATATAGTGAATAATGAAGATATTAGACGTTCTGCTGTGTAGGTAAATTCTGGTTAACGTAGTACATAAGAACTATTTACAGAACATTTAGCATCAAAGGAATTACCAGACGAAAATAAAGCACCAGCAAATGCATTACTAATTTCTTAGTCAATTAATAGAAACGAGCATTTATACTAGTCGTTTCAAAAGTGATTAGGAATAGAAGTACAAACCATTAGCCAAAGCCATTTCACCCGAAAGAATATCATTATTAGGGCAGTTCAGGATATTGGAGAATTAGATGGAATTATAGATATCCAGATTTAATAAGCATTCGTAGTGCATTATTTCGCAGGAATTATTTCTTTAATATTGCGCCGAATATCCATTACTATAACTGAGACTAACCACATTATCGAATTTCCAAATATTTCTACTGGTATTCGTTTGTGTAACTATACTTTACAAGTTCTGACAAATAATTTAATAACGAAACTAACGTTTTCCCTTCTTTGCCCATTTAATTTACCGATATCTGGATACATGTACCGTTTTCAAAGATTCGACTGCTTGTATTTTGCATTTAACCGCCGGATATTGGCATAAACGGTTAATCAGACTTGTTGAAAAATCAAATAAAATTCCCAACGCCAATACGCAGTACACAAGCTTAGAGCTTTTCATTGCCAATTTAGAATTTTCTCTCCATAAGCACAGTTATTTCCATAAGCTGATTATACTCGCCCACCCTAGTGCGTGTACTTAGCCGCAATTAAGAACCCTACAATATCTTGCGACGACAGAAGAAATGTAGTTATTGTTGTTGCATACGCAAGGCAATTAAGCCGTGTATGTTGATTACTATGCAATACAATACCGTTAGAACGGCAGTAACCGAACCGGTAATATCAGAGACAGCTGTGCGGCTACTGTAACGAGCTCAACAGCGTCGAACAGCTTAAAATGGCAGTCGCTAACCGAGTTAATGCAACTCAATTAGCCGCCGGCGAAAAAGCCACTTACTTATGTGAATGAGTGTTCTCACTACGCCCACACGGAGCAGCATGCGGGGAAATAAATAAGCACGCGTATTTAAGTGCGTGCCGAGAAAATATGGCCAGGAAGGTAAAATGAGGGATATTCAATTAGTGAGACTGAAAGGGGTGCTAATTGTGACCGAACTAGTGATTAGGTTTGCTCACTATATTTGGAGCTTTCAAAATCATAAGCGAAATTATACACCTGAGTATATACAGAAAATTTAATTCGGCAACAGAAAAAGATCGATTTTGACCGCGAAGTTATATTTAAAGGGAATATGGTGCAGCCGATAGCACTTATTTATAAAATTGCTAATGAAATTCTAATGTAGTTCCGAGAGCAAAAGTAGACCAAAAACCGGACCATTTGTCATGTAACATCATTATCAATCTTTTTATTCACATAAATCTGCTCTGGTCAAGTTAAGCCTAAAACATTTAAACAGAATTCGATTTATGAGAGTTAGCTCTGAATAACAGCTGATCTCCGATAGCTCCTCTCAAAAAAGACGTTTTGCGCTGACCACTATATCTCTGAACTGGATCCTCTGAAATAAAAAAACTGAAAGTATTTCGTTAAAGCAATGTTAAATATAGTAAAGCAAAACAAAGGAAAATAAAAAAATCGATTTTGTCAAAATTCTAACTGTATATAACCCTTCAAATAGTGCTGAAATAGCTTTTTTTGAAAAGCATTCAATTTCTCCTCATAAAGTAATGGAAAATAACATTTTTTCCAAAACTGTAAACGGAAGTACAAATTCCATAACACTTGAGATTTTTGAGATGTAGTCAAAAAATTACAAAATGATGGAACATTTTTGATCTCAAATTTGTAAACAGGACACTACAAATACACCCACACCACATCAGTCGCAAATTCTTCCATAAAATTTTTCGAGGAGTGTAATTAAACAAAGTAAATCTCGAAATTTCTAAATAGTTTAAAAACAATTCAATAACCGAAATCTACAAAACATGTTTTGTACGGACTTTAAATACAATACCTAAACAATCCTAAAGTTAAATTTCACATATTTCGTACAATCAATCCCAGTTATTAAACATTTAAACTCAATTTTCTGAATAGAGAGTTATAGATTTGGTCAAATATATACTTCTGGCCTCATTAGAACGTTAGCTACCTTCAAGTCGGCAAGCGGTAGAAATTGGTGATTCGAACACATTATACCAGAAGCTCAAATAAGCTAGTCGCACTGGAAACCTACTGTTAAAAATTACCTATGGTGTTGTTGTTGTTGATTCGTTCCCAAGACAGTCGGGCCTACGTAACCGGAACGAACCCGGTTTTTTTTATCCAGTCAAGGACCATGAACTTGGCAGAATTCTGCAGTTACAACAACAACAACATGGTATATTTCGTCGCCTTGAATCAATTATCTGAAAACACTGAGCTATTTAATAGATTTCAAAAGAATATTGAAACAAGCGCAAACAAATATTGAGTAGAATGGAAAAAAAATGTATGAAAACCACGGTATTTTGATTTCATCAAAGAGTATATATTCTTGCACAGATTTCGACTCATCGAAAATTCAACAAGAGATCTGCACCCATAGTAAACGAGCAGAAAAATGGCAAACCGATGACGAATATTACAAGCTGTGTTCCAAAGTAAACTGGACTTTTTGAATCTAGAGCCCCCAAGTAGCGCCATCTATATGCCGACTGCGTTAGAATCTGCTATCTTTTTCGATTGTCCAGTGAAAATTTCATAACATTTTATGGATTGGAAGTAAAGTTATTGCGTGTCAGTATGTTTGTGTTATCAGTGCGAGAATAAGTTTCGAACAAAGAGCCAACATTAAATTTTGTTTCAAAATTGGTAAAACTTTTACCGAAACGTTTCAATTGATGAAACAAGTTTATGGCAATGATTGCCTATCATGTAGCAGAGTGCACGATTGGTTTCAACATGTTTAAAGTGGTCGTGAGGACATAAATAACGATCAACATGTGGGCCAATCAAAATCCATGATCACCGGAAATTCCATCGAAGCCGTGCTTGAATTCATCAAAAATCAGCCGAAATCATCATTAAAATTCATGGAAATAGAATTGAACATATCCAAAACATCGATTTATCGCATTTTGACCGAACATTTGGGCTCACAAAAGGTGTATGCTCGGTTTGTTCCGCACAAATTGACCGACGACCAAAAATTGCTCAGAATCCAACATTCGAAGGACATCATTAAGGATGTTTATTGGACCAAAAATCACATTTTAACCATTAAGCACGCCCCGTATTCACCTGATATGGCACCATGCGACTTCTTTCTGTGCGTTATGCAGACGTAGAGGCCATTCAAAAGGCTCGCACATACTTTTGGACCGTGCAAAACGCTGTATTGAAGCAGACTATTTTCAATAAAATAAATTGATTTTGCCGAAAAAACCAATTGTTCTGTTTTTTTAAGTCCTGTTTACTTTGAAACGCACCTTGTATAATACTCTCCAGTGCTGAGTTAGAGAAAAAACATGAAACGAACGATGAGGTTTCACTATTTTAAATTGTTTTTAAAATCAAGGTTGTATAGTACATACATACAAGTGGTTCATACTATACATTCTGTATTGCTCATACGACATGGAGTACTAGATGAATACAGTACATTTGATGCATAACTCTAATTGCGTATTATTTTTAAAGGCATGTTTTTTGTGAGCGAGAAAAATATCACTTTCTCAAAGATGTAGATATTTGTTTTCTTAAATCTCTTATGAAATGTTTTAAATTATTTAGGCGCGATTTAAATTGAAAGAATAGCTTGTTTACTTTAAATTCTTTCTCTAGGGCGAAAACCGAAACTTCAGGGTCATTTGCAAAAACTCTACATACACGTTTTAAAACTTTGCCTTTAACTGGCAAGCAGTTGAAGATGAAACACACAACAATTCAATTCCTCATAAAATTGCAGCAGCAGCGGCAGACGTCTGTCAGCTAAATGGTTTCTCTACATAATTTATTTTCTTGATGTATTCTAAGCTCCTTTTTTAGAGGCCACATACAGAACACATCATGGCAATAACCGTCGCAGACATGGGCAATCAAATTACTTAATAATGCGTAATGTAAAAAAGCGCTTTTCATGCCTTTGTGATTACAATGCCTGCTGAGCAGCAAAAAGTTTCGCAATACATTTTTTCTTATCTCTCAGTTACATTTGCCCATTTTATAGTTTCCACATTCGCTTTTACACTCTTTTCCTTTGTCCGGTTTTATGCGAAAGCAGCTTATCGATGAAGTCATCTGAAACACACACAGCTATTTTCACTTTGCACACAAGCATAAAAGTTCCCAACCCTCATACTGCGTGTGGTAAAGTTCATTTCTGCGGAAAGCAGATTAGGTTGAGAATATAATAAGTGAACTCGGAATTTTGGCTTTATTTAGTTCTTTATAACTGAAATGAATGGCATCAAAAATTGTCTTGGAATTTTGGATAATATTTATTTTTTTTTGCTCTCTCTGCAAATAAAAAACCTTTTTGGCAGTTGTGGTTAAAGTTTACATTTAACAAATAAAATAATATAAACTTGTTTGCACCGTAATCGATTTAAATTCAATAAGGTGATGGATTTACAATAGGAATATTATAGGGAAATTGTTCATAAAAGATATTAAAATAAAAACTTGCTCGTTCATCAAATATAAATATTTACATAGAAATTTAATTGGATCAAAAAAACATATTCAATTTAATACCAACATTGTGCTATTGACATTATTTTACCGATTCTAGAAGACTATGGTTTGAACTAGCTTCATTTTAATATTTCCTTGTGAGACATTTTCTTTTATGGCGATTATCTTCCTCCTAATTCGTGGAGGATGGAGTCATGTGTAGAAGTTCAGGCAAGTGAGGAAAGTTCTCTGATCGCCATACACTTGGGAGTGGCCAGAAACGATTCTTTTACACATGGCTCGAGCAGCTCACAACTTCCGGTCTTTGACCAAGTGTCCTCTGGGTAGCCTAAGAACATCCGTTCGAAGGCGAGCTAAAGTGAGAAGGCGAAACATCCCCTACATAAGGTTATGCGCCACGTAAAAAGCCTTCCCAATGAAAGATTACCAACTGCCTCGGATGAGAGACCCCCCTTTTGATGACGACCATGGCAAACGAAATAAGGACTATGATATTAGGCATGCACCTGGAATGTCCGGACCCTTAATTAGGAAGGTGCGACGACTGTTTGTTTGATGACAGGATATATTTAGTCTTGCCTCGTTCACTACCAGACCCATTTGGTTCGCTTCCTTATTCAGTCTGCAGCAAGCAGAACTAACGACGCAGATGTTATGGCCAATGATATCGATGTCATCGGCGTACGCCATAAATATCTGGTCACTCGTTGACTTTCCAGTCCTGAAGCCACACTGATAAGGACCACTTAGTTTGTTGGCAATGGGCTTTCACATAGTGCGCTCGATAGAACCTTACTTTTCCTGGTCGGGCAATGGAACGTCCGCTCCATCGTTATCGATTGGGGAATCGGCTTCACCAACTTCTGGTGTTTTGCTTTCACTGCCATTTTGCAGGCTTAAAAAGTGTTTCCTCCATAATTTCAGTATACTCTAGGCAACAGTCACTAAAACACCTCTGGGAGTTCTACAAGAGTATGCTCCTATCTTGAAACCTTCTGTTATTAGCCGCACTTTTTCGTAGAAATTTCGAGCATTACCCTATCGACCAGCTTATCAAGCTCTTCGTACTCACGCATTTTGGCCTCTCCCTATTTTTTCTGCAAATCTCTTCCCTCTTCAGCTCGTGGTATCTATCCCATCCCCCGTTGAATGTCCCCAACCATTTTATACCCTGAACAGGGTATATTAAGTTTGGCACGATGTTTGTAACACCCAGAAAGAAGCGTCGGAGACCCTATAAAGTATATATATAAATAATCAGTATGTTGAGCTGAGTCGATTTAACCATGTCCGTCTGTCTGTCTGTCCGTCCGTGCGTCTGTCCGTCTGTACACATACGAAATAGTCCCTCAGTTTTTAAGATATCGTTTTGAAATTTTTCAGACGTAATTTTCTCTTCAAGAAGCTGCTCATTTGTCGGAACGGCCGATATCGGACCACTATAACATATAGCTGCCATATAAACTGAACGATTATTTTCTAAGGCAACAATGTAATCTCCGAATAAAGATCGGATTACTATAGCATATAGCTTCCATACAAACTGAACACATAGTTACTAAAAGAAATGCACCTGTGAAGGGTATATTAGCTTCGGTGCAGCCGAAGTTATCGTTTTTTTTTTGTTTTATTATCAATTTTTACTATTTATTAATATTTATTTGAAATTTTGAAAATGGTGGCAACAATTTCAATTTTTTGTTTTAAATCATTCGAATTTTATTAGACCGAACAACCCAAGCAGATCAATCAAACAAATTTAATGAAAAAACATTTCTTGTAAAAGCTGTCACCTTCAGTTATTATAAAAAATATTTGATAACCTTAATTGCTACTCTTATAAAATATTTAATTCTTATTTCATGCCCACACACAATCATGACATTACATCTATACAACGTGCGTATATATTTTATGTATATGAACAGACTTTCTGCCTCCACTGTACTTGACGCGCAACACGAGCGCAGCAAACTGGCAATCTCCACAGCTGCCACTTGTAATTATCTGTCAGTCAAGTGTCTACTGAGTCAATGTGCGCACACTGAAGTGCTTCCTTCCTAGTGCTTCTGCTTTCTTCATCACTTGCTATAATTTCCCTGTACTTTTCCACCAAAGCTGCTGCTTGCCTCTTTTCTCGTGTGTATTCGCCAAGCAGCTTGCCGCTATTTATTTAATTAATATGCACAGCAAGTGGGTGTTCAAGGCAAGCAATGCGCGTTGAAGCTCCAGCAAGTCAACGGTTTCGGGGCTGGCAATACCTACGTACATAGATATATTGGATAAGAAGGATTAATTATTGTGTGCCACCGGCGGTGATCAATTGGAAACAAATATGAAAAGAGAAAATAACACTTACAAAGTATTTGGTTATTGTGTTCAGACATACTTAATTAAGGGGACGTAATTTATGTGCAGAAATTCTAATAGAATTGAATGTTTACGGCTGCTTAGTTGTATACGTCATTATAAGAATGACTCTTGATAGTGTCTTTATGGCAGAAGAATCGCATGGAGGGTCAGAAACTATTATATTTCAATATTTTTTATTGAATGAACGTGCTAATGCATATAAGAAAATATGAAAATTATTTCAAATCTTAGCTCTCATCAATTCAGTATCACAGACGTATGTTTTTTTTATAAGTGACCTTGCCTAAAGCCTTATTTCTGCTATCTCTTTTGCTTTCCTATTTCTTTTCACATTGCCCAGTGAACAATATGTATATCTAGAAATTAGTAGCATAATTATTCAATAGAAAATGGTCTCGCAATTCAAGGTCTATCGTAAGTATGGCAATCAAATTGGTCAAATACACCGAAGTTATGTTACGAACAAAGCTTTTTCCCCAAAAATACCAAAGTTACCATATTTTCTGAACTAATAGCAAGTCATTCAAGTAAAGGTACTTTTTTCAATAGCCTTTTTTGGCAGATTACGCGTCAGTCGTGACAAGCTATCATGTTTTTTTTTTGTTCAGTATTGTTTGATATTTCGTCATGGTAAGGCTACTGAGCGTACTTTTTGCAAAACGATCACACATCTTGAGACCCAGCACTCATTGTTGGAAAATATTCGACCCACCACGTCCAGCACGCAGTGAAGAAAATATAGCAGCCGTAGCTAAGAGTGTACACGAAGACCGTGGAGAGTCGCCGCTCGCATCAACTCGGACTGACGTTTGAAACGACTTGGCGCATTGGACGTCGAGATCTTAAATTGAAAGTATGCAAAATACTGTCCGTGCAATAACTGAAACAATCGACTTTCTCAATAAATATTGCTCTGGCTCTATGGACTCTTGAAGAGTTCCAAGAAGATCCGTATTTTCAAGACAAATTTTTTCAACGACGAGACCCATTTCTGGCTCCGTGGGTCTCCATATTAATACTAAATTTTCGTTTAATATCACAGCAATAAACTATACGAAAGGTACCTTTAGAAGCGTTTTGAGGAAATTTTAGCTTAAGTCGCATTTATTCAATATATTTCTTAACTAAATTTTGTAAAATTAGTTTATTCCGCATATCCGCCAAGTATATGTGCAAAGGAATTTCTATAAATAGTAAAAATGCACTGTTAAAGGCGCTGTCGTCTCGCAGACGTTTACGCTTCGTCCCAGGTTTAATTTGCACGAAAGTGTTTACTCACTTGTAGTGCCGCCTTTGCTTCAATAAATATTTGCTATGCGCTTGGGCACCACAGCAAATTGATGCGAAGTGACGGAAAACTATAGAAAGCATATTACAAGCACCAATTTGCAATTTCTAGCGAGGAATACTGAAATATTTCTAATATCTGTATTGAATGTTGAACATTCTAAGAAATTTGCTAAGAAAAGTGAATAGCAAAAAGATTCATTGATGAATTGCGCAAAAATATTGCCAAATCATCGCAACCACCGCTGCGTATACGCAACATTCATGAACACTTTGCACGGGCCAGCATGTGGTATACGTAACATTTCATTTAACATAGAATGACGTCGAGCGCAAAGTAAAATGAAAAATTGAAAAAGTTTGCTTAGAACGTTTATTTTGTTCATGCAAAGGCACACCTGCATGCGACCATATCAAATTAAAGCCATCAGCACACACGAGTGCCTTGGAACATACTGCATTACAACAACATTACAACACACAGAAAGCGGCTGCTCAAGTGCACTTACACTCACATGTCAGCCAGCATTAGAAATTGCATTTTTCTTACAATTTTCCTTGCAAGAAAGAGAGCTCACGAAAGACCTTTCTAAGACAAGATGTTTGCATATTGTGACAGTGGAAAACCTCTTCTTCAAGACACCTTAACATGCGAACGCATACATACATTTCCTCACCTAAAATGCAAACTAACGTAACATCACTTTTCAAAAGTTTTCAGGTGAAGGAAAAGCTATAAATAGAAACCACACAAATTGGAACAAAAATTTTAATTTTTGTGAGTTTTGGTTATAAAATGGTTGTACATATAATGGTTATATCTGAGGAGGTTAAAATTTTATGATAACATGATGTAGGAAATAGTAAGCATTACGAAACTCAATTTCGATTTTTTTGATGATACGTAGTTTTAGATTTCAGGTGACGAATGAGCAAAGGTAAAAAATATTCTCTTTTGTACTTTGAATGTTTTTTTCGTTTTTTTTTTCTTTTTAACGGTGTCAGGAGTTTGCTTCTAGCTAAAACCTTCGTCATTTCCGCATTTCATTGTATTGCTTCGTGTTTGAGTCAGAAAACTAGCCAAAGTAAATCCGTACTTGTGTTGAATTTTGTGACACTAGTTAAGTGCCCAACTTTGCAGACAAATTTATTTTTCTTTTACTCAAGCACAAAAAGCAGCAAAAACAAAAAAAAATGTATTTAACACAAGTAAGTGAGTTAATTGATTTGTGGTACTTCAAAACTTAGTAGCTTGCTTACTTCCTTAGCAGAATTAAATCACTGAGCGCTTCAAACTCGCAGTGCTGTTGCTTGAGTATACCTTTTTCGTATAAAAAACAAAAACAATGTTAATATCGACTGCACTGAAGCTATAATTCCCTTCAAAAGTGCATTTTTACACCCTGAACAGGGTATATTACGTTTGTCACGAAGTTTGTAACACCCAGAAGGAAGCGTCGGAGACCCTATAAGGTATATATGTATATACAAGTAAATGCTCATTATGTTGAGCTGAGTCGATTTAGCCATGTCCGTCTGTATATATACTAAGTTTTTAAGATATCGTTTTGAAATTTTGCATTTTCTCTTCAAGAAGCTGCTCATTTGTTCATTTGACAATGTATCTTCGCGAAATTTGGTATAGATTATTTTCTAAGGCAACAATGTAATCTCCGAAGAAATTGTTCAGATCGGTTAGCTATAGCATATAGCTGCCATACAAACTGAAGGATCGGAATCAAGGGCTTGTATGGAAAACTTTCGCATTTGGCGTGGTATCCTCACGAAATTTGACATGGCTTACTGCTTAAGATAATAACATAATCTCCGAAGAAATTGTTCAGATCAGATTACTATAACATATAGCTTCCATGCAAACTGGACACATAGTTACTAATAGAAATGCACTTGTGAAGGTACGTTTTTTCTTGTTATGGCATAAAATGATGTAAAAAGACCTTTTTTCTTGATCGGTCAATTTAAATGGCAGCTAAAGCTATAGTAGGACCACTATCTTCAGAGATTGTAGCGAGTACTCTGTGCCCTGTTCGTGACGATACCTTGTCAAAAAAAGGTTTTCCATAAACAGACTTGATTTGGATGTATCAGTTTATGGCAGCTGCCTGTTATAGTTGTCCGACATTAGCCGTTCCAACAAATAAACAATTTCTTGGAAAAACATGGCAAACTAATATTTTTTTCACTGTGGAACTACTTTTAATCAGTGTTTTCTTATTGAAAAATGTGTATAGGACTTTTCAGTTACTGATTTTTAAATTTCGGAGTGGACCGTACAAAACTGTGATTTTGACAAATTTTCGAATTTAGTCTCTCGCGATAAATATCTTTTAATTATAAAAAACAACTCGAGCAAATCCAATGTACATACATATATCCCTGAGCTGAGAAAAAGTTTTTATTTGTAAATATTTAAAATACCGTATTTTTGTAAAGTTTTATTCCGCTATCATCATTGGTTCTAATGTTTATACTCGTATTATACAGAGAAGGCATCAGATGAAATTCAAAATAGCTTTATATTGGAAGAAGGCGTGGTTGTGAACCGATTTCACCCATATTTCGTACATGTCATCAGGGTGTTAAGAAAATATTATATACCGAATTTCATTGAAATCGGTCTAGTAGCTCCTGAGATATGGTTCTTGGTCCATAAGTGGGCGGCGCCGCGCCCATTTTCAATTTTTAAAAAAAGCTTGGGTGCAGCTTCTTTCTGCCATTTTTTCCGTAAAATTTAGTGTTTCTGACGTTTTTTGTTAGTCGGTTAACGCACTTTTAGTGATTTTCAACATAACCTTTGTATGGGAAGTGGGCGTGGTTATTATCCGATTTCTTCCATTTTTGAACTGTATATGGAAATGCCTGAAGAAAACGACTCTGTAGAGTTTGGTTGACATAGCTATAGTAGTTTCCGAGATATGTACAAAAAACTTAGTAGGGGGCGGGGCGACGCCCACTTTTCCAAAACAAATAGCGTTCAAATATGCCCCTACCTAATGCGATCCTTTGTGCCAAATTTCACTTTAATATCTTTATTTATGGCTTAGTTATGACACTTTATAGGTTTTCGGTTTCCGCCATTTTGTGGGCGTGGCAGTTGACCGGTTTTGCCCATCTTCGAACTTAACCTTCTTATGGAGCCAAGGAATACGTGTACCAAGTTTCATCATGATATCTCAATTTTTACTCAAGTTAAAATGTTCGGTGACACCCGAACTTAGCCCTTCCTTACTTGTTATAAGTTGAAAATTTGCAAAATTCGAACTCAAAAACTTGTCATATTGAGTCGAAATAAGAAAATACTTGTCCAATATTTTTCCTCAAAAAACTTTTCAAACTTTTGCCACAAAAAAAAATTTTAGAATGTAATTTTTGGTACCCAATATTTCCTTTTATTTTTTACAAATATTATGACAAACCTTATATACTCTTTTCTGGTTATAAAAATGCGTTTGTATTAAGAGGATAATTAAAGTCTTATTAATAGTTTAAAATAACATTATTCCAGCCTTTCCTCTTATAAACTTATTTTTCTGAGAAATTATCTTTGTTTGCGAAAAATCTTGAATTTATTTGAAGTTTCTTCAGACGAAGAAGTTATACCAGCCCAGGAAAGACGCAAAATTAATTTATTTTTGCCTTAAAGTACAGCTTGGTAATATATAAACATTTTGAAGTTGGTATATAAATTACTGAAAGCAGATTTCCTCTCGAGTCCGCTGTAGTGCCGAAACCGTAGCTGACTTGATATTAGCTTAGTACATAAAGATTTGAACGCGTTTTTCTCGAAACTGCAGTTTCCAACCTTGAAGTTTTAACTGTAGCTTCACAGTAACATTATCTGGTATCTACAATTTTTTTTTCTTACAAACAATTTACGACTAAATTTGTGCATAAAAAAAGAGGTCGAAACCGCTATCATTAATACTTCTCGAGATATTCAGCTTTTTAAGTAAGGCTTTTTAGAATTTTCATTGATGGTATGTAATAAAATATCTATGAAAATTCCATACAGCCTTACTTAACAAGTCGAATATCGAGAAATATTAATGATAGCGATTTTGACCTCGGATCTTTTTTGTAGCACATAAAATTTCCTACAAGTTTGTCATGTACATTCTTTCTATAGCTCTTGTCATTTACGAGATATATACAAAAACATGCGAATTTCTTGAAAAAGTCATGTTTAGAGCCCCGTACTACCTCGCCGGTGTGAGTTTCGACTTTGTCGCAATGGACACTTTTGTAGAGTGTTCAGTACTGAGAAATATGTGTCAAAAGTCAAAGCGATGCCATAGAATGCCTCTGAGCTATAGAAATTTAAAGATAAAAAAACACGATTGTCCTGTATTTTCTATGGAAAATTTTTACATGCCTTGATTCAGTCCTTAATGTTAATATTAAGGGCTCAAATTTTCATGGAATTTTTTTTATTATTTAAATTTCATGATGAAAAAAATTAATATTTCAAAAAAAAAACACCCTAATGTATATACAAGTATATATGACAAGCATCCGTATTCCGCAGTTACGAATTCATACATAACATAATATTTGGCGCTCCCAGCACAACAAGTTAAAGTGTAAAATTTCAATAAATACTGTATATACATTATTTTTCGATTTGAAGCAGTTAGAAGTCACCAAAATTGATTTATCGATTTCTTTTTTGGCCAAAGTTAAGCAAATTTAATCAGTATAAATATAAACAACGCATACACAATCAACTTAAAATAAAACTTCGTACTTGAAAGCCATAGACATCCCCCTAATTTCTTTCAAACACATAAAATCTTTGACAATCTTCAGCAAAACTAAAGTGACCGCCATCAAAATGAAAGCAATTTCTTGCAGCTGTTACCTGTATCCTACACATATATGCTGAGATATATGTATGTGTGCATTTTATATAGAAAACTTACAAGTTGCCGTTAATATATAAGTTAATATACTTGTATTCGACATTATATTTTCCTACACTTAACTGTATAACGCGTTATATTTGAGTGATGCAGACCTAAAATTCACGCCATAAAGCTCAGTTGCACACACTTACGCATACAAGCAAAGCTTATTTACATTACATTACCTTCTTATTATAAATGTATATAGCATGTATATGTTTTTCCCATTTTGACATGAAAAATGGCTATGACAGGGTCTGTGTTCGTCTACCGTGGCGAAGCGAAGGCGCCATCAACAGCTGCCAAGCAGCACCAAAGCCTTTCCAACTGACGTCATTTGCGCTACGACTCACTGCACACTCTGGCACTAATGTTCATATATAGATATACTTGTATATGTATATTCGTATAAAAGCTATGTATTATACGTATATTCGTATAAAAGCTATTTACATATATACAGCTTGCACAGCCACCTCGAAAACATAGTCCACATTCAACTGAGTAATAAGCTGTGGAGCTGTGGTCTTAATGCCAACTTTAACATCACCCTGAGGTTGCCCGCATTTCCTCGAAACTGGGTTGAATTTGACATGACTGCAGTTGGACCGTTGGTATTGAAAGTGCGAGTGCATTTGTGCAGTAAAAAAATGTGTCAAATATAGACTTACTGTTAATGAGTAGTGCTTTTGCATAGTTTTCCGTCGAAATGGCTGGGAAAATGGACAAATTAATTTATTTTCCTTGTAATATTAAATTTTAAAACCCTTACAGCGATTAACTAAATGGCACAGTGATGCAATAAAAGCTGCGCAAAATCTAATTTCAAGCACGCTAATGAATTGCCTTGTCGTACAAATGCTGGAAGGCGCCTTAGTATATTGCTGAACTTCTAAAATTGGTATACATTTATGGAATATTTTCAATAGTATTTTGAACACTAGACACCAAAAAGAAGAAGACACCAAAAAAAATTCTTACAAAATTCAATGTAATTAGCGCCAATAAATTTGAATCAATAAAATATATTTATATGCGAGTAATATACTTTTTAGTAAGGACTTCAAGAAATTACTCAACAAGCAAGGAGACAATCAACTCTTCATGGAATATGCGAATGCGATAGCAGTATTACTCTTCTCTGAATTGAAAATTTTATGTACCTCTCTATTGGGCGCAATTCTGGAGCGTTTGGAGGGTTCTCCCCTCTTTAACAAAATTTACATTGTTGTTCTTTAAAGCCAAAGATGAATGAACGTAGTGTGCTGTGGCTTAAAAAACGATGTTGACACGATGTGTTTCTTATAAAACTTTAATATAAGGCGACCGTTTTGACATTTCTTCTTCTAAATGTCCGTCCTAAGTGTGTCCTTTGTGAAAAATTGGAATGATCTTAAGGCCGCAAAAACATACCGGATTAGACTTCTCGCCAAATGTTTCTTTTTGAATTGTTGACACTGACTGGTCGACAATACTTTGTTTTGGTTGCTTGTAAAGGGTGATCCATTTCGAGATTCCCTAATTTTGTAAGTGATGTTTTGCTCCAAGGTCTGTATCGAAATTGTCCAAATAGACTTGATATTTTACATATTCTGACAGGAAAAAGTCAAACGGTGTGATATCTCGGTGGCCTATTGACCGGCTCAAAGTTTTGAATTATCTTCTATCTTAACCGAAGTGTTCTCTCTTCTCCGTCTTGTTGAAACCAAATGTCTCCGAGAACACGAATTTCAATTTCAGGCATCAAATAGTGGGTTATCATGAAATCGATTTTAAAGTAATATGGACCGATGATTCTACCGGCTCACAAACCACATCAAACCACTGTTTTTTCTGGATGAAATTACAGTTCTTGAATCTATTCATATATACACTCAACTCTTTTTTTACACGGTTTCTTTTTACGCGGATTTGAAGTTAAACGGTTGAAAATTTTTTGCAAAAAAGTCGACGGCGCAAGACCTTTCGAAAGTAGTCCGACAATTCAAAACTCTATTACCGGACGAAAGTCACTATTGGATAATTTGATGAATATCTCAAGTGCTGTTACCGACTTTAGTCCAGTTCATCGCAAACAATTGCGCTTGTTATCAAGTAGCGACCATTAATTATGGAGCTATGTAAATATTTTTTCTTTAGTTCTATTCACATTTTTCTGTTCTTAATTCTGGATTAACAGATTTCTTTTGTTTTTTGCTTGCTCTACCAATTTTTCACCTATATGAAATATGTATTTTAAGGAGTAAAAAAAGAGTTGGGTGTATAATATATAATATCGATTTTTTTAGTATTCGATATCGTATGTTGATTTGTAACGAGTGCTACAAGTAATTTAAGAATAAGAGACTTCTTGGCTTGGTTGCTACAAATTTCAAAAAGAGGAATTAGAAAGAAATTAAACAAAAATAATATCTACAGATTAGAGAAAACAGGTTCTTATTAGTACTTTACTTGCTACACAGCTTCAAAAGTCCCAAATATACTAAAAACTTATTGTATATTTTTTTTCTCGATTACATATTAAAGAAGTTCAGTTCATGATAATTGAAATAAAGCTCATTTCGTAAAGAGTAATAGTGGCATATAAAATCTATCATGCACATAAAATTTGATTTTTCCTCTAACCTCCCAGATTAC
Organism: Bactrocera tryoni; assembly: GCF_016617805.1. Classification (NCBI taxonomy): domain Eukaryota; kingdom Metazoa; phylum Arthropoda; class Insecta; order Diptera; family Tephritidae; genus Bactrocera; species Bactrocera tryoni. The sequence continues at coordinate 32,410,479 of NC_052500.1, read as the reverse complement.
TCTGCAGTTCACTGTAATCACGTGTAATTTCACCACACCGCAGGTTACTCGTAAAAGTGCCGGCTTAAATCAACCATTAAACTTTCTGTAACGACAGTTAAGCCATAAAAAAACAGTAACTAATTGGTCATGAGTGGTTTTACGTGCATTTCACTTATGCGTTAATGACCAAGCTGCTTACATGCCCTCACCAAGTTTGATTGACTGTTCAGAGTATTGGGACGGGTGGAAGGGAATTTCATAAAAGTTACCCTTTATACAATTTTCCAAACATTTCTTCTCAATAGCTTATTAATATAACTTACTTTTTGGTTACTTTCTTTATCAAAACTATTTAAGCGCTTGAATTTTCTACCCTATTTTATCCGAAACAATTTTTCAACTCAATCAAAACCAACTTATTCAGCTGTTATGGATGGCTTCGTTAGATATAAAATATGTAGCCGGTGGCTTTCTTAAGGGGTTACAGAGGCAACTGTGGGTTAAAAATAAAAAAAAAAAACTGGTATGGGCCCGCCCTGCCCTCTATGAGATTTAATACTCATATCTCCTAGATCTCTTACAGCACAATATTCCAATTCGCTCAGAACAAATCACTTAAGCACTTCAGCCGACACTATAAAATTGGATGAAATTAGGTGATATACCTACCCCCCCCCCCCCTATAAAGGTTCCGTTAAAAACGACTAAAATACCGATAAATCCATAAATAAATACGCCAGAGACATTAAATACATATAGATCTAATTATAACTGGAAATATATAATTAAAGTAATTGGAGTGAATATTTATGTTTTGTTTTGTTGCAACTATGCCTGGCCATATTAAAGCAGTCATAAAAGCTAAAGAAGGCCACACAAGTTATTAGTTATTGAACTTCAATCGCCACTTTACCTCAAAGTTCAAATATTGTGCACGTGAATTTTATTACTTTCTGGGTACTATAGCTGTCAAAGATTATTAAATGAAGTGCTTGATTAGGTTAACAATTTTTTAGTTGAATATACTTTACTAATCGTAAAAGCAAAAAATTTTACTGTTTACTTTACTAAAATCTAGCTGCAATGCGGAGTTTTTTACTGCACGTGAACACTTTTGAACTCACCGTATTTTTGATTTAAGGTACACATTAGGGTGTTTACTTTTCAGTCTCGTCACGAAATTTCCTTGGAAATACCCTAAAAGAAATTCCCGGAATACTTTAGCCCTTAATATTAACATTAAGAACTGGACCAAGGCATGTAAAAATTTTCAATAGAAAATACACTGCAATCGTGAGTTTTTATCTTTAAATTCCTACAGATCAGAGGTATTTTATGGCATCGCTTTGACTTTAGACGCGTAAGTATTGCTCAGAATTGTTCACTCTACAAAAGTGCTCAGTGCAACAAAGTCGTAACTCACACCGGCGAGGTAATACGGTGCTCTAAACCTGATTTTTCCACGAAATTCGCATTTTTTTGTATTTATCTCGTAAATGACAAGAGCTATAGAAAAAATTTACATGACAAACTTGTAGAAAATTTTATTTGCTATAAAAAAGGTGCGGGGTCAATATCGCTCTCATTAATACTTCTCGAGATATTCAGCTTTTTAAGTAAGGCTGTATGCAATTTTCATAGATTTTTTAATACATACCATCCATAAAAATTCTATATAGCCTTACTTAAAAAGCGAATATCTCGAGAAGTATTAATGATAGCGATTTTGATCCCGACAGCTTACGCGGTTACAGCCGAGATCACAACAGTGCCCCAGTCGTTCTTCCGTTTCGCTGTTTGGCGCCAATTGGAGATTTCTAGTGGAACCAGGTCCTTCTCCACCTGGTCTTTCTAATAGAGTGGTGGTCTTCTTTTCCAAGGCGGGTACGGCGTCGAATACTCTCAAAACTGGATTGTTTTCATCCATTCAGACGACATGACCAAGCCAGCGTAGCCGCTTTCTCTTAATTCCCTCAACTACTATGTCAATGTCGTCGTATATCTCATAAAGTTCATCGTTCCACCGACTGCCATATTTGCTGTTGCCAATGTGCAAAGTTTCTTTGAAAAACTCGTAACATTGACTCATTAGATTTTGTCATCATTAGTGACTCTGTACCATATAGCAGGAAGATGAGTGAATTGTAGAATTGGAACTCGAAACGTGGTCTTTGGTCGTAGAGAGCGGGCTTCACTTCTCAATTACCTACTTAGTCCAAAGTAGCACCTGTTGGCAAGAGTTATTCTGCGTTGGATTTCGAAGCTGACGTTCTTGTCCGTATTAATTCTGTTCCCTAGATAAACCAAAATATCTACGACTTCGAAGTTATGACACCAACGCGGGACCCAAGTCAGGAGTGTGACGACTGTATGCTTGATGATTGATTTGCATTGCTTCCTTATCCATTCTGAATAAATCAGAATTAACGGTGCGGTTGTTGAGGGCAATGATATCAACATCGGCAGTTGTACACTCTTATAGAAGATTGTACCTTCTCTATTCAGCTCTGCAGCTCTAATTATTTTCTCCAGCCGCAGATTGAAGATGTCGCACGATATAGAGTCGCCTTGTCTGAAACCTCGTTTGATATCAAACGAATCGAAGAGATCCCCTTCCCGTTCCTGACGGAGCATTTGGTATTGCCCAAAGTTAGTTTATCCAGCCATATAAGTTTTGTAGGATACAAAATTCAGACATACTGACCTAAAATCAATCCTTTTCGTGCTGTCGAAGCGCCTTAAAAGTCGACAAAGATGTGGTGTGTGTCAGTCTTTCTTTCACCGGCCTTTTCCAAGATTTGTCGCATGGTGAATATCTGGTCAGTTGTTGATTTTCCAGACTTAAGGCCACACTGATAAGGTCCAAACAGTTTGTTGACGGTGGTCTTCAGTCTTTCACACAGTACGCTAAATAGAACCATGCGAAGCTATGCGATGTTCACACAGATTGGGGGGTCTTCCTTTTTGAAAAATAGGCGGAGCACACTGAAATTCCAATCGACGGGCATGCTTTCGTCCGACCATATTCTACAAAGAATCTGATGAAGTGCAGAAAAGGACCGTCTGCTTCATCGTCCTTACGTGGTGGGTCCCAAACGCAGCGCACAAGCCTGGTGGAAAGTATATACATATTATATTTTTAGAGTAAATTCTGACGGGTTAGATAATTTTTTACTTTTCTAATCAATATTGCTTTTGAAATAACTTGATCAATTGAAAATTGCTGAATTCGTATGAGTACTTCAATATAATGGTTCAGTATGCTTCTTTAGTAATCGAAATTGTTCGTTGAATAACATGGAGCTTGTAGTTGTTCTTATAAATGAACACATACCATACATAAACGATAAAAGCACATACCCACACATTTCATTGCAAGAAAATTCATTAAATAAAGCGGTTAGTGGAATTGGCGTTAATTGAGACGGCAGTTGTAGTGTTTCCGGGCACATTATCAGCAAAAGTTCATTCACGCAAACGTGAATACATACTCAACCATGCATGCGGGGTTTCAATGGAAAATTATAAATTTGATAAAGACGATATGTAGTTATATAACAGTCTTTACAATTATTTGTAAAGCCATACTACAGAAATATGACAAAATCTCTGAGGTACATACACAAAGCAAAAGCCGTTTCCGTTGAAGTGGCTTTAAACTATTGTGTGGCAAGCTTTCAATTTGCTGTGACACTTTTCCAAAAAAGTATATTCGTCAAATAGGTGTTCAAGAATCCGATTTTGAAAATCTTTTATGTTAAATATTTAATTTATTCATTCATATGAACAGTTACTGTTGTAGTTGTTGTCGTTATAACGGTTATCTAGTCCCCGTTAGGGTGGTAAGGTTGAGATAAGTTGTCATCGAGGTCATCCAACGGTATGCCCGGGAACGTACTGTTTCGTAGGGGCCGGACCATAGCTTTCTGGGCATGTAAAAAGGTGGTTAGAGTCATGCGGTGACTCATTGCACCCTGGACATATATTTGATATGTCGGGGTCAATTTTGGATAAGTAGGAGTTTAACCTGCAACAGTCTTTGATTCTACAGCGTGATTACTGTTCCTAAAATCAAGAATCGAATCAAAACCCGATATTGCTATTTATCAGAAAATCCACGTGCTCTCCCGCTTACAAACACATTTAAAGCAAAACTATCAATTCAATTAGGCTGACACAGCACGTCCACGACATTTTGTACTGAGTGAAAGTGGACTATACCTCTTTTGCCAATTCGAGAGTCGGTTGTATGTAATTTTATAAGTAACTTAAATAAAGAAAGCGTTATTCTCAACAACTATTTACTCAATATTTCTCCATTTTCCTCCATTTCCAGTAGCACAAAATGCCGCCAAACACGAATACGAACACCGAAGAGCAGCTGCCGGAAGAGTCGACGCAAAGTCTGGAACCGGCCGATCAGAAAGTAGAGGAGACCACGCAGCGTGAGGTGTTCCGCGAGCTCGCGCAAAAACAGGCGGAACAACAGCAGGCGGAGAGTCAAAAAATGTTCACCACTTTGACACCCAAAACCACAACAGAGGCCGAAGGTACATCCAATTTACAAATAACCCGCATTTACATACATAGCATGTACTATGATATTTTTTCGTCTACACCAACTTGTAGAGGAACCCACCACAACAACTGCGTCTACCATCCAGAAAATCGGACATGCCGGCGAAGTGGTCACCGAAGTGATTGCCGAGAAGACAGGTCTGCCCACATGGGGCGTGGTGGCAATTATCATACTGGTATTCCTCGTCGTCTTTGGTATACTCTTCTTTTGTGTACGTCGTTTCTTAAAGAAGCGACGAACCAAAGATGGTAAGGGTAAGAAGGGTGTCGATATGAAATCGGTACAATTATTAGGATCGGCGTATAAAGAGAAAGTAAGTATCAACAACGCTATCATTTCTTAGTAGTTATTGGGTTCTGGTATGTCATAGGTTCAGCCTGATATGGAGGAACTCACCGAAAATGCTGAAGAAGGCGATGAGGAGGATAAACAAAGCGAGCAAAAATTAGGCAGACTGAATTTTAAGGTAAGCTTGCTGTGAGCTCTCTAGCATCTTGGCGTTGTACAAAAGTCCACACTCTAGAGACAACACCAAACGTGTTGTCAAGGCACACAAGGAGCAAAGCAAACGTTAACGTAAAGAATTTAAGTAGAAAGTAGCAACGGTTCTTTCAGATCTCTTCTTATAATATTCAATATTTTATATTAAATAATTTGTTAATACTTCTGTCTCAAAAGTAAAGTTGAATTACATAACATAAGATTGATATGTCACCAATATTGTTGTTGCACATAAAATTTGCATTCGCATTTTTCCAATTTTATCATAACTTTTGGACTCATGTACATTAAGCTCCTTTACTCTTGACTCAATTAAATTAAACCAATATTCATTTTTCAATAATGTAAGTAAAACTCTCCGGTGTTGTTGGAGTACTCTCATAACAGTTGATAGAACACGTAAAATATTTTATGTTGGCCAACTACTTTTCAAAACCCCAAAAGATGCTTTACTTCTTTCTAAAAACCAGATAGTTTATATAACTTTAATGGGTGATGAGTTTCAAAAAAGGCTTGCTATGCCTTTTTAATGAGCTCATTTTTGGTATGGAATTGAGTTCGATATCTTAAATGTTATATACTTTCTTATGTTAACTTTACGGTGAGAACAAAGCTGAGATATAATGAACAAAGACGGGAACTAATTTCCCTGCACACGCTTGACTTGCTAGAAGAATATGTTTATGGCTAGGTTAGGTTATGAGTTCGATCCTAACAGAGATCTCACTTGAACAGCTTAAAATGCCGATCCGTTTTATTAACTGAAATTCCTATACACCATAATAGATCATAAGGCCCATACAACTGGATAGAGCGCAAGGGTGCTTTGCAATTCCATTATGCCTAGGTACCCAAACGAGTCTGATGATGAAGCAAACTGATGCTATTTCTAGTAAGGACAGACACCCCTAGACTAACTTTAAGCGCATAGTTAGCGCCCTCAGCTCTAGTATTGCCGCTCTGATGTCGAAATGAATGCTCACTTGTCTGAAAGAGGCTCTACTTCCGGAAAGCATGTCTACCGCCACTTGTTCAACAAGCACCTATGCCTGAAAAACACTAAACTAATTTGGTAGCCTAAAGCTATGATCGAGGAGGAACTCTTTACAGAAAACTGTCATTCCAACCTTTCTTTCTAGCTTCGATCCGTTCTTGAAACTCTCACTGCGCCTCTTCTTCAGCGAATCCTCCCTATCCACATGTCCCTTGTCGGTATGTGAGCAGAGAAAAAGCCGAGTAGTCTCTGCGACGCAGTGATCCAAGTTTTTAGGAATGCATTTGAAGGAATCGAGAATTTCTTCGCACCAATACAGTTTCCGGCAATGTCCACGGGTACTATGTGTTAAATGCCAATAAGTACCGTTGTTGATGTAGTCCGTAGTGCACCAGAGATGCCGTAAGAGCAGCTCTGTACACGATCAACCTCCTTAGGAAGTGTAACACTTCAGCACCCTATACCATTTGAATGCACGACAGACCATTATTGGCTTAACTACGGTTTCATAGAGCCAAACCACCACCTTCGATGAGAGTCCCCACTTTTTCCCTATATCTCCTATACAGCAATGTAAGACAATCCTTACTCTCTCCTCAACATTTGGCCTCTAATTTGGAATAGGACCCAGCCACCACCTTATCAACAGATTGAAACGTGAGCCGCCGTATGCTTATGCACATATGTATTTTCAAAAATACAATTGGATAATACCATGGATAGTTCGTCCATATTCTACTATATATAAATATGAATATGTCACTATGAAACTTTCGTTACATTTTCGGAATCACTTTAGGATTTCAAAATTCCACCACTGCCATAAGCTGCTGATGACGAGATTACAAATCGATAACATTCAATAAAGATGTCTTAATGTTCAAGTAAAAAATGTAAAATGAAAACAAACAAAGTTTCCAGCTCCTAAACTAACTAACAAATATGTTCTTATAGAACCAGCAACCATAAATAATATTACACTAAAATCTTCTCTTCGGTTTGTTGAGGAAGATCATGGTCTCATAGTCGATCCTGACAGCAAAGCTTAACGATTGGCTACTGAACAGGGGGTAGACAAAAATGGGAACTGAGTTAAAGAATTCCGCAAGAAGATTTAGCGAAATCAATTCGATCTTCGGATTTTACGCTATAACGAAGGCGGTTCTATAAGTTTTTCGCTAAATGTGGCAATTTTCCTGCAACCCAACGTTGAATCAGCCCAATAAAAAGACATAATAGATAGAGTCCTTTGACCGACTATCACTCTCCAGATAGTCGATGCAAACCATCCCTTGTGAATCCCAGAAAACCGTAACCTTTCTGGCTGATAGACAAGTATTTACTTTTTTAGTGCAGGTTCGCCGGGTAAAGTCGCTGCTTCCACTCAAAATTCTTTAGCTTCTGGTGACAACGCCAAATATTTCAGGCAGGTGTTGTCTCTTATTCGCGCAATTCAATATTAAATTTTCATGTTTCTCATTTTTTAAGTAATTAACGGTTTGCCCTGTTAAACCAATATTGTACCGATTTTCTTTGTAATAAATATCTACATTTCTAATTACTTTGCGTCCTCCACACTCCAACAACACTGGTAGATTATTGAATTTCTAAATGTTGAGATTGAGAAAATTGTTTTCAGTAAATTTTATATCCCACATATTAGTATAGACCACATATCTTAATCAAGTCACAACTGCACAAACTGATTCACTAAGTAATAAACAATAAGTTTACACACATTGCGCCTAATCCTAATTGATTTGAACATCCAAGAAATAATTACAAATGAACTAATAAATATATTTTTTCTTAATATCGCCGCTCCGCAAATGGCTGGATTGCGTGAAACTGCTTCAATACTCTTCACTTGCTCTCTTTTTCTTTTTTTCGCCATTTTTTTACGCTTTTTGTTTCTCTCTTTCTTGTATGTCGCTTTGCTCTTCCATTTAATAGCTCGAATATGACTTCAACTCGAACAGCTTAGCGGTCACCGTTATACAAGCCGAAGAATTGCCCGCGCTTGATATGGGCGGCACATCAGATCCTTACGTTAAGGTCTATTTGCTACCCGACAAGAAGAAGAAGTTCGAAACCAAAGTGCATCGCAAAACACTGAACCCGGTCTTCAATGAAACCTTCACATTTAAGGTAATATACCTATTTTTGCTATTCTACAATTTGCTAATGAGAAAATTTATATACTCGTCGTCAACTGCTAGAGCTTGCCCTATGCCGATGCCATGAACAAGACGCTCGTATTTGCCATATTCGATTTCGATCGTTTCTCCAAGCATGACCAAATCGGCGAGGTGAAGGTGCCACTCTGCACAATTGACTTGGCGCAAACTATCGAGGAATGGCGAGACTTGGTCAGCGTTGAAGGTGAAGGCGGACAGGTATGTGATACTGGCTGTGCTGGCGCACAGCGTTGCCAGCTGCTAAGAGTTAACTTTTTCATTTTCACTTTATTTTCAATTAACAAAAATGTTGTACTTCTACTAATTTATTATTACTTTCTTCTAAATGTAAACGTAATGAGTAAAATACATAAGCAAAAAACAACAACAAAAATAAACTAAATATATTTCTAAGTCCCTACGTATAAATATACATTTCAAACAACTGCAATAAATAATTTAACGGGTTTGAGTTTTTAACTTAAGTGCTAGCTTTCTAGCGCTTTTAAAAGTTCAAAGTTCAATTAAAAGCTCAAAGTGCAGTTACACAATTTTTATACTCTTGCAACATGTTTCTACAGGGTATAATAGCTTGTTCACCTAACGTTTATACGTATCACCTAAAGGTAATCGAGATAGGTATAGGGTTATGTATACATATAGAAATGATGAGGATGGCGAGAAGAGTTGAAATCCGGCTGAATGTCTGTCTGTTCGTCCGTCCGTCCTTGCAAGCTGCAACGCAAGTAAAAATTAAGATATACATATTTATGATATAGGTATACATGACTAAAAAGTAAAGTGTATTCTGCGAAGGGCGCAATCAGATCAGATAGCAGTAGCAAGGGGCATCTCTGGGCTGAAAATTGTGAAAAAAGTGGGTGTGGAACCGTCCTCTAATAGGTTTAATGTACATAAGACCACAAGAACTATAACAACCAAATTCACTTAGCGCAAATGGTATAGGAACTTTTACCGACAGTGTGAACATGGATGAAATCATTTTTATTACACAGCCCGAAAATAAGAAAAATCGGACTGCAACCACGCCTACTTTCCATATAATACAATTTTATCCATTTATCTTCTTGACGGATATTGTCTTTTCTTTCCCGTGTACAAAATAAGCAGCAATTATATAACAGTATAAAACTTTGCCCGAATAATGCCTTGAGCGTATGCCGTCTTATAAACAAAAATTGTCCATATCCAACAAAAACTGTTCAAGCCTCTAGGTACCGAATATTTGGACCCCGGTACCTATAGCTGACTTTTCTATGAAAATCTCGGTCAATATGTGAGATATATAATTGAAATTCAGGCATAATCTTTTCCTGACAATGGTACGTCTGTGAGTCAAAAATTAATTGAATCGGGTCAATACTGCCCTTAGCTCCTATATATCTACTTGAAATATAAAGATTTTCGAGTTTCCGGGTGACTTTAGTATATATGATTGGTAGTGGTATGTGAAGTACCTTGATGAATCTCCGGGAACATGGCATATTCATGGTATGTAGTAGTGGCAAAAATAGGCCTCCGAATGCGATATATATACATATGAGTTATATATATAACAGGTGGCGCAAAACTAATCTTCCGATGTTTTTTGGAAAATGAAAAACTTTGATTCTGCTTGTGTATTATTTTCATTTGGTCTTTTAAATTTTTTTACATCAAGTCGAGCATATGATATCATGTAAATGGCCGCCGCCACAGTTGATTGTCATTTGAGCCCTTCATATGACATTTTCCAATACTTTGGCCAGAACTTCCGGCGATAGATCCTCACATTCTTGACGGACATTGTCTTTAAGAGCTGCAAGAGCCCGAGGCTTGTTGACATAAACCAGCGACTTCAAAAACCCCACAAAAAGAAGTCTGGAGCGGTCAAATCCGGCGCTCTTGCTGGCCAGTGCAAATCGCCAATTGGGAGATTAGACGCCGGGGAAATGCATCCTGCAGCATATCGGTTGTGGCACGCAGTGTGGCGTACCATTGTTTATTGACGTGTATTTCGCATGTGTTTACTACACAAATGTCAAAACAGAACTGACATTAGAGGTCAATTGCAAAATTTATAGCAGCCTCTGATAGCAGGATTAGTTTTGAGCCACCCTGTATATTGCTTGAATTCCGATCCTCTGGTTGACGTTTAGCAGCTTAATGTATGTCGCTTTGACTCTAGCCGGTTGCAAGAGTATAAAATGTTCGGTTGCACCCGAACTTAGCCATTCCTCACTTGTTTAACATAATTTAATAATACTAGAGATACTGCATTGCTATAAACAGTTAACTCGCGTGTAATGAGTATATTTTGTGTGTGTGTACAGTTGGAATTTTTTTCGCGCAACAGTGTGTGTCAGTTAATTGTGTTACGTAATGACATACAAAGCAGCAGACAAATGCACAACCTCAGTACATAAAGAAATTTACAGGAACCACTGGCAACATTAATATGAAACAGCGCAGAAACCAACCCGTTTAGCTCAACACACCCAGTTCAAAATGCATTTAATAAACGAAAAATAAATTTTAAGTTTCCACTTTAACAACAACCCGCTACCTATAAAAAAGCATTACGAGTAAATGAAAAAGCTTAACAACCAACCTTTATTACCCTAGCAAAAGAAAGTGCCTTAAAGCATTTGAAATTTTGTTAATATGAATTATATGTATTAGAGGTTATTTGGTTCTCAAATAATTTTATGATTTTCCTAGTTATTTCAACAGCACAACAAGCAATTTTACTATAATATTTTACTATAAAAGTTTAACTTCATTTTTACTTATCAAGGCGCTTAAGTTCCACTCAAGGTCTTGAACATTTTTATATAGCAGCAAACTTAAAATTAAATTAAGACAACATTTGCAATGAACAAAAGCATTTAAATCAAACTCTAAACAAGTTTTTCTTTTCCACTCCCCCTCTATTTACTACAACCACTACTACTACTACTACTACTACTACTACTACTACTACTATGTACTACTACTACTACTCGTACTCACTACTCAAACTCAAAAAAATAATAAAAATAAAATTGATTTGATTCCGACCTTTCGTAGAAGGTAAATAAATACATACAAAACAACAACAAAAAATCATATGAATATTACTCTTTGTACTACTACTAATATTTCTTTAATTACCACCTCACTTTTATGCAATATACATTTTTTTCGAATTCTAAAAACAAATATTTTCTGCATTTTTCTCACATTGTTAATATTGTAGTTAAATTTTTGTGTTTTAATTTTGTCGCAAAAACTTATTGAGTATTTAACTAATTACTTATATAAAAATGTACAGTTTCACCATAGAATTAAAATGAAGAACCGGCGCAAAAATGATCGATTGAAATCTAATATGAGATTTGTGGGCATTTTTTAATTATTCATAAATTAAAAATACAATCATTTATGCTACAATATTATTTTGTTGAGAAACTCAGATGAATTGCAGAGCAAAACCCTCCGGCTTTTATTGTACGAGAATGCAATATTAAAAAATATATACTTGAAAATGACAACGTTGTTGGAAAATCACTAATGATTATAAAGAAAACAAGCCTATGCTTTTTAGAAATCTTTATTCCTCTGTAAAAATATTTCAGGCGTCACATTTAAAACGAACTATTTTGTAGATGCCATTTTCGAATTTTACTTCACGAAATTACACTTAAAGTATGTTCACACTCATAGACCAAATACCTAAAACCTCAATGACATGTTCACATTTGCAATTCTAAATTTATTTTAAGAATTTTGTAGGTACTCTTTGTCAACTAATGTTATCTAAATAAAGTTTTTTGTTCGATAGAAGTATTGAAATTGAAAGCATCCTTATTAGGAATTTCGTTTACCTTTTAGGTCATATTGGTATATTTGAGAATTTGTCATACCTCGAAGGAAACGCCGAAGACGCTTTAAAGTATCTACATACTATTTTGTTTTCAAAATCAGCGTTGTTATAAGTTAATAAATATCATGGAAATAAGCTCAGATAACTGGGTTCAAGATAGACGAAATTATCTACGACTTAACACAGGTAGAGCCAAAAGAACAAATGGATTATGGGTCCAAAAAGTATTCAGTATTCGTCATCACCTCAAACGCAAAGATCATACTCAGACGAGTGACTATTAATCGGCATATGGTAATTTCCAGTAACAGCCAAGCTACACTGATGACATTATCATCAAATAGTAGATCAACTGGGGGTTTTGGCTATGAAAATTTGGGTGAAGATCAAAATAAGAGATTAGCAGTTCACTAATAATAAACGATTGACGAAAATCAGTTAATAGATTGAATTCATAGGACTCTATTTTACTACTTTCATAAAATCAGAGCGCGAAAAATTATTTTACTTCAAATTCAAAAGAACTTACGAAGTAACATCAATAAAAAAATTGTTGGAAGGAATTTTGTTTTACTGTAGAACCCCCCAAAAATAAATTCTGGAACCGCCACTGACGCTTATGGTAAGAGAATGTGTCAGGAAACTAAATGCAACTGGGGAACCGGAATAAAGTATAGCTAGTTTATGTTTCGGTACTTAAAAGTATTGAAGGAAATGAAAAAGTAGACTCCTACGGACTCCTACCCGTCAATGGAGACCCTCACACAATAAAACAAAAACTGAGACATAAGAAAAAGAAAATAAAATACAGTAGTGATGGAATAAGACAAGCAAAGCAACTAATAGACAGCTACAGCACCAGAAGATTTAACAAATATTATTTTACTTAGCAAAAATTACTTAAGAAATTTAAAGATTTCTTACAGGGCACTGCAGACTACGCAACATATGCACAGAATAGGAAAGAGATCTGGGACTAAAGGAAGAAAGCTGACACATCTAGAAGTCATGCATTCGAAGCTATGTTGCATTATATCCATCAATCCCTGAAGAATCCCAGATATTCTGAGAGTGACAGATTGAACGAAACAACATGAAAGAATCAGACTGCACAATAGACCTATGGTCCCGGTACATATCCTCCCAATCTATCTATCTATATACAATTGTATATAACTAATCAGCCTTATGAGGTCAGTCGATTTAGTCATGTCCGTCTGTTTGCCTGTATATATATATATGTATACTCATTAGTACTTCAGATTTTATGATACTGATCTGAAATTGTGCCATGCCTCTGCACCACAAAGCAGTACGACGATGATGAGTGACTTGTAGAAATTGGTCTTTCTTCGTCGAAAAAGGAATTTACTTCTAAATTGCCTAGTCAGCACCTGTAGGCAAGAATTATTCTGCATTGGATTTCGAGGCTGACGTTGTTGTTGATGTTAATGCAGACTCGAAGAGGTCCTTTCCGATCCTAGTGGAGCTTTTGGTATCGCTCAACGTCAGTTTATACAGCCGTATTAGTTTTGCGGAGATACCAAACTCAGACATCACAGCATGAAATCAGTTCCTTTTTGTGCTGTGAAAAGCAGCTTTGAAATCAACGAAGAGGTGGTGTGTGTCGATCCTCTTTTCAAGTGGATTTTCCAAACTTTGGCGCATGGTGAATATCTGGTCAGTTGATGACTATTATTGTGATTTATATGGAACCAATTTTCGAATGATTTTCATCTTTCGATAGTAGAATAGAAAAGTAGAAATATTATTTGAATTGAGGGACAAACGCGAGACTACTTAATAGACCTTTGCGGTATTGTAACGGCTTATATAAGTAATAGACACCATTAGCTATGGAAATTTCATGACCAGCCGACTTTGGAACAGGCCTGATCTGACCCTAATAGCCGAATAGATGCTAGAGAGTATGCAATGCGGCGGAGACTGTTGATAGCCGAAGAAGATGTATACTGCCTTGCTGCTGCGGAACCATATGAAGGGCATTTCATTTGCTGATTGAAATTATAAGTAATATATGACACTAGTATTTCTTAATTTAGCCCATACATATTCGTGTCTTACTCTGAATTACTAGAAAAAACTGTGTTTTGTAATATTAAAAACAGGTTTAGTAGGAGAAAATCTTACTTTTACGAGTACTCCAACAACGTTGTCATTTAATGCTTTAATACCAGCATGGCTGCGTCTGTAAACATTTTACGGAAGCAAATTGTATACATTAATATTAAGGCTTTGTGGTACTGTCCGTTTTTGAGTACAAATTTTAAATGTTATTTAATGGAGCTAAAGATTAGACTAAGTAAATGTTAATAGCATAAGCCTTGGCTGTCGTACCATACAAAATTGCCACACCAAACAATTTTATTTTCGATTTATTTAAATTTAAAAACCGGGCACATTGAAATATTCCTCAAAGTGTTTCTAATACAATTAGTACACTATTTGAAGAGCTCATCCTTTGCACTGAACTCATTTCCGGTAGCATAGCAGCACAACAACAAAAACAAAATTTGACGCACTCAAGACACTGATTTGATTGAAGATTGCAGCATTACAAACATACATACGATTCTGGAAACCACAACTCTTTAACACCACATACACTTTTCTACAACAAAATTACCATACAGTAAACTCCAGCACATACGCACACCCACCACACAAAATTACTCATGCACACACCCAACACACATGGCATACCGTGAAATTTCTCAAGCATTACTCTAAGTACATGACAATCAACACCAATTATCGAATTTTTGATTATCCATATTGAAAAATGCCACAGATTAACTGTAAAAATATTGAAATTGAATTATCTCAAAAGCCTGGCATGCGAATGAGTCTGAAACACGCCGAAGCAAGTGTACGCGCTCGTTTTTAATGCATTACAATTTCCAAATATAAATACAATTTTCATTTTTTTTTATCTTGTCAATGTAAATTATTAAATTAATTAGTTAGCGCAACAAAAATGTACGAAAACATTTATACAAAAAAAATATTGAAAATTATGATCTTTCTCACCAAGTATATTAGCGAAATTCTGCTGCCATTACCTGCATGCTTTGCTTACATAAATTATTTTCAACTTTTCTAGACTATTATTCATTATGATGCGTAAAATATTTGAACTTTTCCGTTGCTCTACATTATTTGTATGAAGAAGATAATTTAAATACATTTCGTTCGAAATTGTTTTTGTTTCGAAACCGCATTGCTTTTTTCAACCCATATGCAAAGAAATTATTTCAAATTATATAACTTATATAAATTTTATAAAATTTTGGCTATTCAAAACCAAAAATTATATAAACATTAAATTAATATTGAAAATATTTAATCTTCTCTTAATTCTTTTCTTCTTAATTACTTTTATCTTTTATAACACGTTACATTACTTCCGTTCGTATCGCTAAAATGCAAATTGACCAATCAAACCCACCCGTAATATTGTACCGTTACAATTCAATCCATTACCAAAACGATTTGATCTGTCAAACAAAAACAAAAATTTAAAAAAAAAAAATCGAAAATAAAAAACGAAAACGAACTACAAAAACAACTCATTTCAATTTGTACAATCACATCATTTGCCAAACAAAAAAATAAAAATGCAAATTACGAATTATGAATTATGAAAAAATGCGATTGGTTCACCAAAACGAAAACAAAAATCAAAAACTTCAAACCACTTTCCATCGCAAAACCGTCTACCAACCACCACCACCACAACCACCTCGATCTGTTCAAATCTCTTACGTATATTCGCTCAACTTTAACGTTATAAAACTGGGTTAACGCAATGGCCACTCACACGTAAGTACTCATCAAACGGATTTTCTCCAAAGTACTCATTGTTTTGTTTCGTTGTTGTCACATTACCGAAGTATTTATAATCGTATTTTCGTTGTTTTCCGAATTGGTATTGCTATTAGTGATAATCAATGTGCATATATAAACAATTATTGAAATTCTAACATATATACTCGTATTTCGATGTATTGGTGTACATCCCGAATGTTAAGCATATTCCTTTGATATTTTTGTAACGAAATAAATGGACGCCCCTATGTGAGCAGAAATTGTATTTGCACTTTTCAATTTGCTAAAAGAAATTGTTCTGTTTTTTAATGTTTTCTTTAATTTAAATAATTTTTCATGCATAATTCTTTATTTGTTATTTTGCCTTATTTGCTTGCGACTTTTACATCAAGAGAGAATTTTCATACCTCTTTAGAGGTCAGCTGAAGCTAATTATTCTCAGAGTTCTTTTCTTATTTGTACCAGAATTTTTTTAAATATGAAAAATTAAACCAATTTCAACAATTTAAAGCCTTCCCTACTCGCTGTGAGTTCTATGTGTTCTAAGCCAACAGCAATGTATTTCAGTTAAATGCAATACTCGAGAGTATATGCCCTCTCATCTACAGCACCTATTTGCTTCATCTTATCACACTATCATATTGTATTTACATCAGTTGTTTGTTCGATTCGTTCTTCCGTGAAATGTGACTGTGGCCATTTACCTCTAATTAAAAACTTATGTTGGTTAGGTTAGCTTAGATGGCTGATCAAAGATCGCATGTGGGCTGCCGTATGTAGTCCTTTGAGAGGCCACAGAAAAGAAAAACTCCTGTGTTCGAACTATAGATGGCATCTGGTAGGATTCCTAGTCTTACTGCGTGGACGCCACTAGGGCAATGGCCCGTTAAAAGCCTAAAAAACTAGGGAGAGGCTAGCCTTGCTGAGGCCATAGAAATTACTAAATCTTTTGCCTTTGTTCTTTGACCAAACTGCTTTTGCGACAGCACATGTACCGATGGTGGCCCACCGCTGACCAAGCTTCCGGGATTCCCAGCTACTTAATAGTAGAACGCAGGAGGATATGGAAGCACCCATCCGCTCCCATTCTACCGATTACGATTCCGCTGTGACCGGGCACCCATAACAGTTTTATCACAAAGACACGCGATGCACTCTTCTTTGCAAGTGTGGTCTTTTCTAGAGCTCTCTACCACATAAAGACTCCGTAGAACATAGTGGACTTGACTATGGTGCCGTCGAGCCATTAAAATCTTAGTTCAGCGAAAATTAATAGTACGAATCGGGAAATTTGAAAGTAACTTGATAATTACTTTGGAAAAAATCTAATATTTTTGTAATATTCAACATTCTTATGATGTTCCCAAAATACTAATAATCTATGCTACGTTCCCGCACCAATATAATCTGTCTTGCGAGTTTTTTCCAAAATATTATCGTTCTGTCCATAAACCAAATACTCTTATTCGTACAAAGACGATACCGAAATTACTCATGCATGTCTGCTAACATCAGCTCTCGTGCAGGCCCAGAGTTATTCATTAAAGAAAGTTAAAGAGAAGCTTTGATATTCTATCTACTTCAACAAATCCGAAACAGCTTTTTGATTCAAGGCAACTAATGTTCTGAATAATAAGGAGCAGTATACTTTTAATTTTATCGATAGTACCGGATCTATGAAATATTAAAAACTGAAGAAGCCCGATCATTCTCAGTCAAAATCCGGAAACAAATCTGCGACAGGATCGTGCTTCGTGAGAGTGAAGAAGAAAATATCAATGAGAAAATAATCTATACTTTGAAAACCACGAAATGATTAGAAGTATCCAAATCAAAAAAACTCGATTTTTTTAAAAGGCGACACCTTACAATACTTATTTATTTTCAGACCTCATTGCTGATAATAGACCCCTATTCAAAATATAGCAAGATCTTCAACGTATAGTTCGTATTTCCCTAAAGGATTTAGTTTTTTAAAATTCTCTCTTTCGTTGGCTTGGTGTCTGAACTCTTCTGTTTGCTCTGTTGATTATCATACATAAATATAACCGTATTTTTATGTTTTTTATTTATATTATATCATTTATGTCTTAAGTTTCAATATAAAGAGCTTCGACACAAACAGCAAACAACAAATATTTACTCAAACAGACAACCAAAATTTGTAAAAATTAATTTTATAAATTTATTTTCAAATTATGTTTTCGTTCACATTTCTTTAGTTTTAATAAAAAAAAATTATTTAAACATCTCAAAACTGTGTTTTTCAAAAAATTACCAAACACACATATTCAAGTCATGAAAACTCGTAATTACAAAAGTAACAAGACAGCAACAAAAAGACGTTAAACTGAACCATTTAGGTAAGTGGTAAACCTATAGCATCCTACTTATTTTCTATGTAAAAGCTAAACTTACTTTTTTGCTAGTAATGAAAAAAAAATACAAGCAAAAATTGCAAAATTGTACGATATCGGAGCAGAACTTGTAAAAAAATACTAAAATTGGCAGAAAAGTAGCTACTTTTTATTAACTCTTTATATGCATATATTTATTGAAGAATGAACCAAAGTCTTACTTTACATTTTTTCTCTATGTATGTCACCTCTATTTACTACATTTATAGTATATATGTAACTTAGTTTTTGAATGCCAATAAGAATTACCTTACTAATTGATAGTGTTTTCTTTGGTGACTAAATATAATTAAGTATTTTGAACTTAAAGCATATTTGAAATTTTCACTTTTCATATTTTATATGCATTTTTCAAATCTATTTAGCATTATAAGGCTTTAAACGCACTCATACACATAAACATATACAAATGAGAACCGAAAATTTGATGGCAACTCATTTCTACAAGTCACAATGTGACTCATTTTACGAGTGATGGTTTTATGGACGCCCAGTTTTTTGTATATAAACAATACAGTTACTCAATTATTCAGTTTATTTTAGTTATAAAATACACTTTTCAATTAGAGTTAATACTGTGACATGACTAGGTCTGTGTCAAGCGTTTTCAACTGGGTGTAAATGAACAAAGTTAGTTGTAACATTTTACTTTCGAAAAAATACAATAAAGAACGAAAGTGAAAACAAAATTTGCATATGAAAAAATACTAATTTCTATTAGTTTACTTATTTAATTTCGCTTTTCCTTTTATTATTGTTATTGTCTTTATTAATGTTAATAAAAAATTAAGCAAAAATAACTTAATGACTTGGTAATGTTCAGATAGATAGCTTAATTAAGACCATATTAAGCAAAAAATTAATTGAGTGTCAATTAGTAATTAATTGCTAAGAAATGTGTGTCTGAATCTGAAGTTGAATATAAATGTAAATATCTGCTAATTAATACCAGGAAACAAAAAACAGAATTCAAAATTACAACGAGTATTTTACCAGATTCTACGAAGGCTTTTGGCCTTCACAAAATAAATTCGTAAATAGAACTCGATTAGTTTGTCAATAACATTCAATTTTTCAACTATAACAAAGCCTAGTCTATTGCGCAATAGGTTTTCATATTATATTTATGGCAAATACTATATTAATTATAAGTTTTAAAACGCGTATTTGGAGAAGTTCGGCCATTAGATGGATTAGATAAAATGAAATATCAAGTAATCAGTCCAAGTAACTGCTGAATTGTAAGTATATAAGTTTTGAAAAAAATACTCTCTTCCTGGTGCCTTAATTTTCATAATCTAAATTAATTGTATTAAATTTCTTATGAAGAAACTAAATCCCGATTGCCTGAGAATATGTAACCGGTAAATACCAAATAAGTGAGTAAGTAATTGAGTAGTTTAACACTCTATTACTGCAGCAATTTGATCTATTTGAAAACTGCGTAACGCAGAAAATAGTGTACTTTATGAATTATGAGAAAACAGAACTATGGTAATTGACTTAATTAAGAGAATATCTAAGACGCGTGGAAATTTTATGTTTATTTCTTTTATGTTTTCTCATATTAAACTTTATTTTAGTACTCAAAATCTAAGTTATGTACACATTATCTAAACTTGGTATGTATAGGAAGCACAAGCAGGGATCAACAGCCATCCACAGTACAGTTGTCATGAATACCGACCGTTGCCCACCACACTTTGAGCAGAACAAATTTTAGCACACCACAAAGGGATAAACGCAAACAACTATCGAAAAACATTGAAAACTTTTAAACTTAAGTAAAATCACTTACTTCTGTCTAATACCAAATCGAAGCTCTAGCAACTACTAAGAACTTTTAACAATTTTTTATGTTACAACTTTATAAATTCTGTTCTCTTCTTTTCAAGTTGAATTTATTCATTTATAATTGAGTTGTAAATTTGCGCTAAATTACCGTTTTTATGCAATTATATACCAATTTATACATATATACGTATATAAGTATGTGTTGAAATCGATGTTTGTGCGAAATTGTTGTTGTGTTGTAATCTAATACTTTTTTGGAATTCTTGAAACTGGTCAATTATTTATAAATAAGTATAATTTGGTGATATTCAAAGTAATGTATTTGATGATAATATCTTTTGAACGAATTAAACGAAGCCTCTACTCGAATCTCCCTACTTCAAATCAGAAAAATAATCCTTAAGGAATTTAGAGTGGTGTTGTAGTTAAGTATCTTCTTAGCTTAAGTAATTGTATGAAAAGCGTTGAGTGTTTATCAATACTAGATACAGCGTTAAAGTACTCGAGTCAAAGTCTGAGTATGAGAACACGCATATATGCTCCCTGTAGTTAAATTGCCTCAGCGTTAATTGGGCTCTGATAATTCCTTACAGACAATTCAACAGGTTGTCATCACTGAATATAATTTACATAGCCTTCAGTTCCTATATACATAAATTGTGTCAAAAAAGTACCCCGAAATTGTAGTTTAAATTCCACGGATAAATGATATTTCAAAAAAATGTATTTTGCTAAGTTGGTAGGACTGCCCTTAATTACCATGGCAAATATGAGCGCGATCTGTCAACCAATTTGTTTACAGCAACTGCTTAAGTATGGTCCTTTGCGCATTGGCCACGGCGAATATCGCATTCGATGGAACGATGAGCTGTACGAGATATACGACGACATTGACATAGTCCAGCGAATTAAAAGACAGCGGCTACGCTGGCTAGGTCATGTTGTCCGGATGGATGAAAACACTCCAGCTCTGAAAGTATTCGACGCAATACCCGCCGGGGGAAGCAGAGGAAGAGGAAGACCTCCACTCCGTTGGAAGGACCAAGTGGAGAAGGACCTGGCTTCGCTTGGAATATCCAATTGGCGCCACGTAGCGAGAAGAAGAAACGACTGGCGCGCTGTTGTTAACTCGGCTATAATCGCGTAAGCGGTGTCTACGCCAATTAAGAAGAAGAAGAAGAACTGCTTAAGTCGGTATACCACCGTAGTGTTTTGCGATTTTGCAATGAATAAAAACTTTGAACAAACATCTGTCTCAAATTTTGTATTATTAATGAAATTTAGTGTGCGGAATCGTTGCGAATGTTGGAAAAGGCTTACGGTGATTCAAGCCTGCAATTGGCACAAAGCCTTCAAAGACGTTGGAGAAATCGTTGTAGACATGTATCGGTCTGGACAGCCTTCAATCTCTTCAACTATTAAAACAGTGAAAGATATGGTGTTTGAAACTCGTTACGCAAGGGTTAAAGAGATGGCAGAAGAGCTCGACATCTCTTGGGTGTCCGATTGAATGATGTCGGTGCATATTTTGGATATGTAACACGTTCCTACACGACTTGTTCCGATAAAGCTGATTTTTTTCAAAAAGTGTACCGTAAACAGTTCTCTTTGGACATGCTTGATCGTACGAACTCCGATCCCACATTTATGGAGAGCATTATAACTGCCGATGAGACTTGGGTTTATGAGTTTGACATACAAACAAGTCAACAATTATCGGAATGGAAGAAAAAAACGAGCCGAAGCCAAAAAACCTCCTAAAGCCGCTCAAAAATAAAGGTGATCCACAATGTTTTTTTTTCGATATTCGTGGTTTGGTGCATAATGCATTTGTTCCAGAGGAACATGTCAATAAGGTGTTCTATTTGGCCGTATTGAGGCATTTGCGTGAGAACATCCGTCGAAAACGGCCGGAATTGTGGGAGAACACCTCATGAATTTTACATGATGATAATGCACCATAGCATCGAGTCACGATTGGGACCGAATTTAAAGCCAAGATTGCAATGAATATCATTGATCAACCATCGTATTCACCAGATTTTGCTCCGTGTGATTTTTTTTAGTTCCTTTAACTGTGAAACCCGTTTTCAGTCGATCGAAGAGATGAAACAAAAAGTGCTTCTTGGACTGGAAAAATCGGGATTTCTTTGAAGGCGACAAAATTTATATTGATAAATAATTAAATATATTGCGTTTTATTTACAATTTCCGGCTACTTTTTTATCATAATGTATGTAATTCCTCGGCTTTTCTATGATTCATTTTTTTACTTGAGACTTTTACTATAAAGGTATGTGCATATGTGATGATTTTTTATTTATTCTCATAGAAACTGTGTTTGATTGTCTCACCATTAATTATTCAGCAACTTAGAGTTGCTCGAAATTAGTCTTCTGACCTACAGTATTAACAAATGGTGAGTGCAAGTGCTTATAAATTTTTAGCTTTTGTCTCCATTACGAGAGCTTAGGACTTTTTATTTCCTTTATATGACGAGCCTTTACTTCTACTTCTTTTCTGAACTTTAAACTTACTGCTTTAACCACAAATAAACATTTTGCTTTCAATTTTGAAAAAACAAATATCAATTTCCGAAATTAGTGAGTTTTGTAACCTCATATCAATGAGAAGAAAAGTCATGCTCATAAACTTTTTGAACAAAAGCTCGGTAATACGTAGGGAACCTATGAACTATTGTGCTCTCTTAAGTACACAATTTCTAAATCTAACCAAAAAACCAACCTCTCCAGTACGAACCCCCAATATATGTATGTGTGCCATTGTATTTACTTGTGTAATTTAGCGTTTTCGATGTGTAATCAATTACTTATAAATAATTATATAATTAACGTATATATGTTGTTGTAATAATATGGTATAAATATGTATACCCTATACCTATGTACGCGCCATATTGACTTATATGTATGTTTGTATGATGTATGTATGTATGTATGTACCCAACTGAATACTCAAATATATATTGTATGGTAGCTCAAGTGATATGTTGTGTGCTTAAATATTATTAATGTTTCAATTGTGTGAAATATATATAATTTGTTTGTGCTTAAATAAGAGTTAAATCAAATGAAAAATAATATTTTTGGATTTTTTTTCTCTTTCCTTCTCTTCTCTTTGACAATTCTCTCATACGATTATATGATTTGTAAAAAAATATGTGTATATAGGAAAAGCTTGGCGATATCTGCTTCTCACTACGTTACGTTCCAACTGCTGGCAAGCTAACTGTGGTCATCTTGGAGGCAAAGAACTTGAAGAAGATGGACGTCGGCGGATTGTCTGGTAATAAATTGTGGCGCCAATGCGATGCAAGGAATTCGACAGTTTTTCAAATTTGCCTTTTTCGTTGAATGCAATCGGGTTTTATAATTGCACCGTTATAAGCAGCGAGAAACCCGAGACAGTTATAAAACTTGTAAATCTGCATTCCACTACGTGAAACTGTCGTCCTTGCATCGGACTTTTGCAAAACCGTTACACACTGAATGTTGTGTCCAATAAGTGTTTGTGTAGTTTTGTTTTATTTAGTACATGTAGGTATATTTACTAGCCTTTTCTCGGGGGTTCATGCATGCCAAAATTACTTAATTACTTTTTTAATAGAAAAAAATTAAATTATTAATTTAAACTCTTAAAATTGCTTGAGATTTTGTTGCCATATTTTTTACTACTCCAATTTAGCAAGTGGGCGATTTTATGTACGCTATGTTTATATATGTTTTTCCATTGCTTGCAAAAATTAGCTTTTGAAATTCAATCCATGCAATATTTTATTAACTTTATTTCATATGAACTTCTTTGTTTTGCTAAAACCGTCCATTCTCATTTGCCCTTTGGCGTAGCTTTCTAAATTGTGTTTTATAACTAACTTTCGATTTCGATTCTACGCTTCTCTAACTATACGATTAACAATTTCAACCACTCCTTCATTAAAAATCATCGATATTTTCAAATGGCAACACAGTGCGGCGCTCCTCATAATTTCCTACTTATTTTACTTTACTCTTACGACTAAAAATAAAATAATATTTTTGCATAAATACTTATATGGCATATGCTAGTTTATACTTGTATATTTAAATATGAA
This sequence comes from Bactrocera tryoni, assembly GCF_016617805.1. NCBI lineage: Eukaryota > Metazoa > Arthropoda > Insecta > Diptera > Tephritidae > Bactrocera > Bactrocera tryoni. Next base: position 32,386,210 of record NC_052500.1, on the reverse strand, counting down.
AAATATTTATTTGTAAATGCAACAAAGCTGCTGTAAGGCCTGCCAAGCATTCTCAAATGAACTCCAATGTAAAAAATTAAAAACTAATATATAAAATATGTGTATATTTTAAGCTATAGGAGGCTCGCACGTTTTGAACTGTACATCTTTGCTACCTTATCCGCTCGCTTTCATTCTCAACTCGTACTGTTTCGTCCTAATGCGCCCTCCTACGTGCAGCGGTGTTGCCTCTGAAAATATCAAATCCAGCTCTTCTAGGCTTTTACAAACATATGAATTGATGAAATCGTTTAAATTACCGTTAAATAATTTTAAATCAGTTGGTTATATAATTGTTAAAAAGAAATGTTATTCAATGTTTATTAGTTAGGTGTTATCTTATTTTCGTAAGTAATCGAATTACATGTTTTATTTAGTCTTCCACAAACGCATTTGTTTAGCAAAGCGCTTAAAAATGCCGGTGCCACTGAGTCTTCAGGAGCTTGGAAACAGTCTTTGTAAAATAAGAGAAACAGGGAGAAAATCGGAGTAGTAGTTATGCCAACTTCACTTTCACCTCAAAAAGCTGCTCATTTATTGGACATATAGCTGTCATAATAATCAAATAATTTTATAAAGCAACGAAAAATTTCTAAACAACTTCTTTAAGCCGGACTACGATAGTAAAGGGTGATCTATTTCGAGGTTCTCTACTTTTTTAAAGAAAAAAAACACAGCAACTTTAAATTGAATGGAAAATGTTTATTATCATTCAACCTAGCATTCTTTGGCATTTATTTTTTGGAGATTATCTCTTTCGAATATTGGTCGCGTCTACGTCTCAGATGGTCCATTCGTTGATGCCAATTTTCGATGATTCGTTCGAACATTTCGACTGATGACAGGCGAACGACACGCACGATATTATATTTTTCTCCAAGACCCGAATCGAAGCGGGATTACTTAAACTTTACATATCCCACCCTACAGAAAAAAGTGTGATATCACACGATCCTTGTGGCCAATCGACCGGCCCAAAACGTGAAATTTTCTGCTCAAGGAATGTTCTCTCAATAAATCCATTGATAGTATGCGATATGTGGAAAGTGGCGCCGTATTGTTGAAACCAAAAGTCCGAGATACGAGCAAGTAGTCGGTTATCATAGCGCGATAACAGTGGCCATTGACGGTAATTCCACCGGCCCACAAACCCCACCAAACCGTTATTTTATCTGGATGAAATGGCAGCTCTTGAATCTCTTCGGGTTGCTCTTTGTCTCAAATGCGGCAATTTTGTTTCTTTACATACCCATTGAACCTGAAATGGGAACCTTATCGTTGAAGCAAATTTGGCTCGAAAACAAGGGATCTTCTTGGACTTTTTAAGACTTTTGTACGCTTTCAATTTAAGATCACGACGTAAAATGAGCAAAGTCGTTCCATACGTCAGTCCAAGTTGCTGCGAACGGCGCCAAATCGACTCTCCACTCTCAGCTACGGCTACTATATTTTCTTCCCTGCGTGCTCGGCATGGTCTATTCGGTCGAATATTATTCAATGATGAATTCTGGGTCTCAAGATGGTGTTACGAATAGTACGCTCAGTAGGCCAATTATGTCGACCAGAAGTTGAGCGAAGCGCACGAAACACATTGTTTACAGAACGTGGATTTTCGTAATAAAGTTGTTCAGCCGTGAGACTTTCCGTGACTAAATGCCAAACAATACTGAACAAAACTAACATGTCAGCTTGACACGACTCACGCGTGATCTATCAAAAAGAGTCTATTGAAAAAAGTATATCTACTTGGATCAACCGTTATATAGCTGTCATACAAACTGCTTGATCTAAAATCCAATCCTTATATAGAAAACTTTCTTGTTTAAAAAGATGTCCTCAAGAAATTCGGCAGAGATTGTTTTCCAATGCAGCGGTACAATCGCCAAAAATTTTATTCAAATCAGATAACTATAGCATATAGCTGCCAAACAAACATTACATTCTTATACAAGTATGTAATTTTCTATATTTGTGAAGGATTATTATAGATTCCGCGTAACCAGAGTTTATGTTTTTTCTTGCTTTAACAGTTATAGAACAATAGATCACGCTAATAGCTGAAGTTATCATTTTGTCCTTTCAACAAGTTTAGATATAAAGTAGTGTTCTCAGAATAAATTACAGATTTAGCTTCAGATCACACATGTGGCTTATTAAGAGATCCAAGTGAACCACCGTGTATATAAGTAAAATAAGCAGGATTGCGATGGATTCCTAGCGCATTTTCAATAAATGAGATCTAACCATAGGAGTTTTTCGGTTTCACAAAGGACTTAACCTAACCTAGTCTATGTATGCCTAAGTATAATAGTCACATAATAACAGATTGTAATATATTGGTGTTAACTTTTCGCTCTTATGGCATCGATATGATTTCTTAGTGGAGTTTTACTTTCTGCTTTATTCAAAATTATAATGGGTTGTCAAAAAAGTCTTGCTTGGGGCTGAAAGCGCGTAGTTCTAGTTTTATTCGTCGCATCGGGTCATGCTATATCTTTTTGGAAAGCTCATTTCACGCGCTAACACGTGTTTGATTGATTGTCGTTTCTTTTAAGTCGTTCGTGAGTTATAGCGTCGCAAACATGGAGCAAAATAAAGAGAAAATACGGCATATTTTACAGTACTACTACGATAAAGGCAAAAATGCATCTCAAACCGCCAATAAAATTTGTGCAGTTTATGGACCCGATACAGTTCCATTTCCACCGCACAACGATGGTTTCAACGTTTTCGTTCTGGTCTAGAGGTGGTCGAAGTTGCGCCACGCTCCGGAAGGCCTGTCGTCGAAAATTGCGATAAAATCGCTGAAGTGGTCGAAAGAGACCGGCATAGTAGCAGGCGTAGCATCGGTCAAGAGCTGGGCATGAGTCATCAAAAATTCATTTCAATTTCAATAAAAAAAAAAAATCAATAAAAATACCGCAAGACTTTTTTGACAACCCATTATTATAGAGAATAAGATGCAATACTTGGCTACTTTACACCAAATCTATGAGTAACTCTATCAAGTTAGCAATCAAGTTTATGTTAAAAAGCTGCAATAATAAATTAAAACGCTTTCGTTGAAATATTTTTTTCCTTAGTTGATATGACTGTCAGTGACATCAATGACAAATGTCACATCAAAATAATCATTAGTGTTTAGTATATGCAAATATCTTAATTAAGAAGCTGCAATTATAATATAGTATTATAGTTAATATGCAGTTAGGAAGATTCAGTGCACCGTTTGCTGTGCATAATTTGCTTTTAACTTCGTAATTATTTCAGTTATTTATTTTTATTTATTTCTTTATTGAATTTTTGTTCTTTTTTTTTTTTGAAACCGTACTTTAAGTTGTTCCCCATAATAAATGTTTACAAAGTTGGTTTGAGAAAATTAACAATTATAGTATATATTTATACATATATATATATGTAAAGCTGTTTTCTATTAAATTTGCAAATTTTATAACCAAGTTACATATATATAAACCTAAACGTGGACTATACATATTTAAGATAAATTACCGAAAAAAACCAAAACAACCCAAGCCACAAACAGAAATTAGTTCAACCAAAATTTAATGAAAATTGAAGCAAATTAAACAAAGTAAACAAATTGAATTGAATTGCAATTGAAATTTTGTATTTACTTTTGATTTTCTCACTTTCTCTTTCTATTTTTATAGATCCATATGTGAAAATTGCAATCATGCAAAATGGAAAACGTTTGAAAAAGAAGAAGACAAGTATCAAAAAATGCACCCTCAACCCTTACTATAATGAGTCGTTCTCATTTGAAGTACCATTTGAACAAATACAAGTATGCGAGAATGTATTATACTATCCTACTACTAACTACTTAAAAACTACTACTATTACTACCACTACTACTACTACTACTACTACTACTTACTACTACTACCACTACTTCTACTACTAACTACTTGAAAACTACTACAATCACAACTGCTCAAACAAATACCTACTAAAATTACTCTTATTACTACAACAACAAATACTACTACTACTACAACCACCACTACTACTACTATGAACCCCACTACTACCACCCAACCAACGTTATATTAAATGTTCTCCCCGCTCCCACTCACCTGCCTTGTACTTGCAAAGTTATCAATGTTTTTTGAAACAGAAAAATATACCGCAAGAATATTATAAAATCCCTACATAGCGAACTAATCCACTACATGTTTTGAAAGTCTACATTCAATGTTTTGTACATACCAAGTACCGATTGAGTTTGAATAACCGTTATATACCACATATCCGGCACACTAAAGTATTCGTACAGACGCCAAACAGCAAAACAAGCAAACAAACAAATTACTACGTACCATTTAATTTAGACAAAGTACCAGTACTTAAGTAATAATGATTATTTGTAATCGGTGTTCGCTCAATAACCATAATTTTAACCAAAATGGCTTCATTTTCGCCGCTTTTGATTTTTTCTTTGGAAAAGTCGGCTGCTTAGTTACTGTTATTATCATTTTTGTTGAAGAAAATTATTCAAGAATTTGTTGTTGTAAATAAGCAAAGCAAACTGCTGCTACATTTTCACTCGGCAAGAGTACCGCTGTGTGTATATACATACATACATACATACGAGTACGAAAATGCTTTATTTTTGCTTTGACAGAGATATACACATGCGTACTTTGTTTTTGGCTTAACTGTTGTTTAAAAAGTGGCATATTTTTGTGTAGCTTACATAAATGTGTTAACAAATATTTGAGTATTTCAATTATTTAAGTTCCTTTATTATTTATAATAACAAAATCAAAAAATTTAAGCAAAAAAAAATTTTTATTTTTTAATTATTTTGCGCTTTTATATTAGTACCAAAAATTAAAGCAAATTAATTATTGTAAAACTAAAACAAAAACAAAACAATCACATTGAACGGTGTTAGCCCGTAGGACTGTGCACGATTAGTCCTTAACCAATTTCTAACTAGTTTAGGCTTTCGTAGCGAGATACTCAATTAACGGCTTTATACACATACACAGGTGTACATATGTACATAAGTATTACTAAACAAGTGTATGGCTACATAGATTGCAAGAAATACTTAGTTCGCCACCCGAAGTGTGGTCTGCACGCGAATTCAGCGCAAACTTTCCCCACACACAGCAATGCCTCATACGTAAATGACGACGTGTAAAAGTCAGCTGACAGCAGCTGTGACGAGCTCAAAAACCCGTGTAACACAATTGTATATGTGCATGGAGAAGGACTTTGTATCTATGTAGTTTGAGTTTCTCACTCAAGTTTTCTTTTTGTTGATTCACTAATCGAAAACTCTTTCGACTTGACACTCTCAACACTCAAACACAACTCAAACCAATGCAAATAATCGCATGTATGCAGGTGGTATTCACTGCAGGCGGTAAGGAGTTCAGCGAAAGTACAAGTATTTTAATATTATTAGTAACTATCGAACACTTCAGCATTTAACTCCAATTGAGCAGCATCCTTTGCTTGAGAAAACTGTTTTCCTGTGTTTCACTTGCAAAGTAAGAAGTTTCTACTTCGAAATAGGCTACACTTCTGGTCTCCCTGTTCACAATAGTATGCTATGAACTGAATAACCACAAACTGGTAGTTTCAGGTAGCTTCCTTGTACACTTTTACTGTGTAACTTTGGCAATGAAAGCGCCTAAAATAAGATTGTCCAGTGGCATTACATTGAAAGAACTGCATTGTTTAAAAATTCTCGTCTTTCAATTGAAAATCCGCAATGATAATTTCTTAGGGATTGCTGGAGTAAACACAGTAAATAGTTTTCCAAACTGACCTCACCATGTGGAAATCTTCAATCCACAACTTAACTTTGGAAGACAATATTGAGCCTGAAACGCTTTGTATTAATTTTTGGTTTCAGCACCACCTCCCGCGATGTTCTAAAACCTAAAACGTTTTTTATTTATTTTATAGTTCATATTATAATCAATTGATACGTGATATTTCGAAAGCTTAGTCAGTATCAGGGAAGGGATAGGCGAAATAGACACGTGGGGGGCAGGGATCGTTCTTAAGCCATCAACACACCGATGTGCTCCTCAGTAAGGACCGACCAAACATCGTTGAATAATATGCTGGAGTTTATAAACGATTTGAATGGTTTCCAAAGTTGAAAGTGCGAATTCGCAATTGACCCAACGTCTCTTCATCCCAAACAATCATTCAGGCGATGAAGACTGTCATATTACTAATCCATAACACAAACTGACCCTCAATGATTTCGCGCTTTGCCCACTGCTTAGGGTATTATTTCCTAAGTCCTGAGCTCTTCTATTCCAGCATCTATTACTTTCAGCAAAATTACCGAGGGGTCAGCTTATATGCAATGAGTAACACTTTAAAAGTCCATTGATTTCGGCATTGTACCATCCTTACGCAATGAAGCTTCGTCTCTTGATTTATACTCGATTTTGAACTAAAAAAGCGAAGTTATATTCTTAAACCTTGCAGCTACCTTCTAAATAAGTAGACACTTCTATGTGTGCTTTACATTTTGACGCAAGAAGAGAACTTTAATAATTTTATCTGCCTGCCAAAATGGCGTGTTAATAAAAGTGCGTATTTTCTTCACGTAGAAAGTGGACTCAATCCCAGCTTCGAAAGTGATTTATCCGATATCGATCGGCAACGCTAAACCTTCGAGCTTGTGTCTTCCATGAAAACGCTTATCCCGAAAATCACCAGCCACTGAGGGTAGACTTGAAACTGGTCAGTCCCCAGATCGACTACTGTCAGCTTTATAATTAAAATAACCATTGATATCTCAGAGCTGGAGTGTTTTCATCCATTGGGACGACGTAACCTAACCAGCGTAGCCGCTGTCTCTTAATTCGCTGAACTATGTCAATGTCGTCGTATATCCTGTACAGTCCACCGTTCCAGCGACTGCGGTATTCGCGGTTGGCAATGCGCAAAGGACCGTAAATCTTCCACAGAACCTTTCCACCCATTGATATACACCCTACCATATTAAGAAAAATGTAATTGGCTGCTTCTAATGAAGTACGTCACACCTAGCAAAGACAGCTCTTTCCGTATCGTATTCTTCGTATGAACTTTCCCTACTTCGTCCTTGAAGTGAATATCACCACGATACATTTTACATACTCACCACTATAAGGGGTGGGTACTCCTTACAACTCCTTCACTCCTATTTATTTTCTAACTAACTAACACTTGGTAATACAAAGCTTCGCTACTGAGAAGCTCCCAAGGAGCTGCAGCGTAAAATAGTCAATGTACATACATATAAATATATATATACTATACATATGTACATGTGAATATTGTCGGCGTCAATAACGACGACCGCCATGGGTTCGTTGTTTTGACACTGTCTTCTGATTTGATACGATATTACAACAGCAATAACAAATCGCAAAACAACAACAACTACAACAAGCACTAGAACTACAACTACAAGAACACTGCACAACAAGAAAAACCAACAAAGAATAATAACAAATGCTAACGGGCGCAAGTAGCTGAGAGGAGTAAACTAAAAGAAAACTAAAAATAAAGCATAAAACAATGAAAACAATTGAGAAGTGTAAATAGCGAAGATAAAATTTACAAGTCGTCAAAACTTTTTTGTGGTCCAGTGTTGTAAATTATTAGTTTTTTTGAAATTAATTTTAATTTTTGAAATACACTGGTTTATACACACATATACGTACATATATTTTATACAATTAACTTACAAATTTACAATGTATGTAGTTAAGATAGTAGTAATGTCCCGAGCGTCAGCTAGACCCAAAAAGAATGTAGCCGCGTTGTTTCGTGTCAGTCAGGCTGACCGCTCTCACGCCCCCTAACTGTGATACTCAATAGTCCCTGTACGCTGGACTTCAAACCAATACCAAAACACACACACAGCAAAAAAAAAACAACTTCGCAAAATGGGATTGAATATTATACATTTTCGTTTACCAGTATTTAATGAACATTATTCTTTGGGCGAAGACGTCAACCCAGACGCCGCGTAGCCACGTGTTCGTAAAGAAATTGTTCATTTAAATATCACCAAAAAAATATAAATAAATATTACAGCAATATCTCATATCCATTGACACTGTTTGACATAATCGCACCGTTATACTTATGTATGGGTGGCGCCACGGCCATTCTACTCGCTCTTACATACTTATTTACCACATACAAAGCTTATGTATGCTAACTTTGTGATAAGCGATCAATAAGCACTGCCTCAAAACCACCAGAAAATGCTGAATGTAAATGCATAATCGTACATATTACATATCGAAATGAGTACATACATACATACTTAGTGCAAATATAGTTTTAGAATAGAACAAATAGCTAATTAGGTTAGAAAAAACCGTTACTGCTGATATTTTTCTTTATTTGCATGTGTTTAATAATACAATTCGCTGCTTAAGTGATCGATCTTGACTAGTAAACGCCTAACACTAAGCTATTTTATGTTAAAGCTTCCGTTTTTGTAACTTTCAATCAGCTTGATCAACTTACATACTTAGCAATTAGCTTGTAAAATTCGTTTTTGTATAATTCAATATATTTGTGCGAAGTGAGCAAATTTATGCTTTCCATTTTCAAATATGTAACTAGTGAAAAGCATCTCAATCCCAACCAAACTGCAGAGAAAGAGTATCCTCAGCATTCTTTCAAATAGAGTACACAAAAGGCTCTGCTTTACCAGAATTATATAGGTTATGTTAGGTTCTCGATTAAAGAGAATATTTGAACCATTAAGTTCCTATGTGGTTGCTCACTAGTTCACAAAGTTTTTTAGGTTATAATTTTTAAAAACGGTAGTTAAATAAAATTTCTCATTTGAAAGGTGTTAAACGCTACCACCCTTAAGTACTTATGCACTTTCTCAGTGATTTTAGTTCAAAAACTATATACATATTTTATGTCATGAAAAATAGTATAAAGTCTGAGGCCAATATAATACAATCATCGTAAGCTTTTTCTTTTCGACCTTAGACGCATTAGCTAGTGGCTTTACCGCCTATACGGGGTTACATGGATTTCCTCGGGTAAAAAACAGCCTTTTCAACAATTTTATCTCGTATAAAAAATAAAATATTTTATACGAATTTTTTATTGTTACAAACATACACTATTAAAAAAGAAATTCTGAAATTTTTGGAAAAAAATTCTCGAGAAATCTTGCCACACAACTTCAAAAACACAGTTTCGAGAAAAACGAGTTTTAAGACGGCACACTTAGCCTAGTTAGCTTATAGCGTACAAGTTCTCAAGGCTGTATCTCCGGGACAATTACTCGGATCAACTTGAAATTTTAGGACAATATTCTAGAGCTGTTATAGAATTTAATAAGAAATCGATTTTTTGAAACCCGCAACCCATGTAACCCCATAGAACACCGTAAATACTGATTGAGAATCATTATATATATAAGGAGTAAACTTACAGCGAATTATTTTAGCCTAGGCAACTAAGAATTGTGCACTTCTAAACTAAAAGTTAATTTAAGAAGCATTTAGACCGAGTTTAATAAAAAGACTTTTATCAAGATAGTGTACGGAGTAGAGTACATTGGTTTTGAAACATTTCACAATTTTTTTAATTAGAATAATTGCAATTTAGTCTTAGAATACTACCCTATTTTGCTCAAATATAATACACTTGATATTATTACATATACAAAATTTGTTCTCGTTGTTATTAGTAATCGTAGTTAGTGAGTAATTACATTTAAGTATGCCTAAATTGAGACAATCACCATCCAACTCCTCCAACCTACCCGCAAAATTGCACAAACCTAGCGTTAAACTAGTTGTTCGTGGTGCACAACTCCCCCCACTTCTCTGCTCACTCAGATAATCATGCGAAAGATCCTATTTTAACAACTACAAACAAAAACTCTTCTTCTTCAACAAACTATAAAACAAACCCAAAGTCAAGAAAAATTAAAATAATTAATTTTAATTAAAGTTTTTTTTTTTTAATAAAGATAAATAAAATATTTATATTAAAAACAAAAGAACAAGAAACATAAAAAACTGTGACCGCAACAAATGCAGGAAATTTGCTGTAAAATATTATACACAACTTACTAATCTATTTTACTCTTTACAAATACGCAAACGTTTTGCTGCGATTTTGATGCAATTCTTTTACTGGATATTATCTCAGAAAATCTGTCTCGTCGTTACTGTTGTGGATTACGATCGTATCGGTACATCTGAGCCGATTGGACGCTGCATACTCGGCTGTATGGCTACCGGCACCGAATTGCGGCATTGGTCCGATATGTTGGCCTCACCACGACGACCGATTGCCCAATGGCACACATTGAAGGATCCCGAGGAAACCGATGAAATACTGAAGAATATGAAGTAAAGTGACGGGGGCGGTTTATGTAGAAAGTACTAAGTAGGAGGTGTGAAGAATGTGAGACGTGAAGATCAAGGTAACAAGCTATATATAAATATACCATGGTGCTTTCACTAACTACCATAAATACATAACTTGTATGTCTGTATTTAAAAAAAATGTATTTCTAACATTAAGATTATTGATTAAACATTTTTAACAGTTGTTCATCAATACAATGAATTCATGTAGTAAACGCAAAATAAATCAACTAACATATTTACATACTCACTATGTAATAGTTACCCGAACCGTACCGTACCGCAAATGAATGCTAGAGATGATAGTCTAACATAACAAATATAAATTACAATGCCGTCAACAACAAGAAAAAACAACAGCAACAACAACAAAACAAAATAAATCAAACACATAATATACAACAAATTACCGAAAAACCGAACAACAACAACAGGCAAACCGCTCATCATTAGTTCCACATAGAAAAAGTATAAGTCTTTGAAGAAGAAACGTCTAATTCGCATAAAAAATATACATACATACATCCTATATATATATATATAATTATATATATATATACATATACTTGTATATATATATACACAAACAAAAATAATTTAATTCTTTGTTAGTCCTCGACTCCGACCTCGAAACCAACAATCAAACACACCGCGTTAAAACTAACTAGAGAAATTTCTAAAATGTAATGAAAATGGTAACAAATTGAAATAAATATAGTAGGCGGTGTAAACACAGCATTAAGCCTGTGCAACGGTTCGCTGTCAAATGCAGCTTTGGCATTCAAAATGGCCGCGGCGAGGCGAGTCGGTTATGAAAACAAACCAAATGCAAAAACTACTCTTAGACAAATATTTAAATAATTACGAAAATCACATGCATGCATATCCACAGAAATATGTGTGTGTGTGTAGTTATGTATATGAAAACCAAAAACAAAACTCTGTAACTGTTGACTTCCTGTTAAAATGTTTATATAAAATCATATGCAATGAATTAAGACGCATTGTATTGTACTCTACTATATTGCATCGTCTAGTATATATTGTGACCGTATTGTACTATATACACAATTATATATACATATTTATATATACATATATAGATATTGAGATGCCTCCATTGTATCTACGTATGCTCTTTCCAAAGTTGTTTGTTTTCTGCTTTCAGCTCGATTCTTTAGAAAGGAAGCATTTTTTCACAATATTATATTTGTTTCATAATTTGTATGTATTGTATTTAAGTATTGAGGGCGATGTTTCAAATGTTAAAACTAAATTTACCAAAACATGCTAATTAAAAATACAAAAAACAAAATAAGTATGAAAGTAAAAATTAAACCTTTAAACCCAAACCAAAATAGTATAAATTAAAAGGTGCAAACATTAAATAAAAGATTTTCAATTTCTTAATACTGTTTGCCATTTTTGTCATTATTCCAATTGTAATGTAAATTGTATTTAAATTTTAATTAAATAATAAAGTTGTTGAACATTTACGCCATCAGCAAATTATGAATTTTACAATTCAAAGCGATTAAAAATACTAAAACTAATATTTACGCAGCAAAAATAATACAAAAAACACACTGACGTATGGGATGTTACATTTAATTTCGTGTAAGATAATGCTCTAAAGACGCTCATTGTAGAACACAAAAAATAAAAACTTGCATACATAATTGGGGTTTCTGCCAGCCAAATTCTTTTATAGAGGGGAAATTTGTCTACTATTAAGCGATACAAAAATAAAACTGGATTTGTGAACGGAATCCTTAAGCATTAATTTAAATTTCAGAACATAATAAAATCTTTTTAATATTGGTACACTATTGCGTCCTTTCTAACGATCGAGAGATCACCCTCATGACTAAAGTTTCGAAACGAAAGGTCTTTGAATAAAATTACAAAATCTCAAAAGGAATCTGACAAACTTTTCCACAAATTTGAAAGATTGTGAGATATCCCTTATGACAATGGTTTCGAAACGAAAAGTCTTTCAATAAAATTACAAAATCTTAAAGGAGTCTGACAAACTTTTTTACAAATCTCTTTTGTGCATTTGTTTTAAACCAGTTTCCACCATAAACCAAGTTTAGTAGTGATTTTCACATGCCTTCTTTATTCAATATGTAAGCTACAGAGATTTGGCCTTTCAATTAAAGCAATTTTTTGCACTTCCACTTCCGCTACAGTTATGAGTACGCACAAAATTGTATCGACTTTGTAAGCAGTCGCAATCGATAAGGTCAGACTTATTTTAAAGAGAGTACATAGCACTAATATTACAAATAACAATTTTCAATGTTACACAGCGTATTGCAAATAACAAAACTAACTTCAGTGCCCCCGAAATTCGCAAAACAGCTGGTAGAAATATTATCCAGCTGAAACCCTAATTATTGTCCAATGCTTGAATATATTTGTACAGCTCATTTTTGTCCATAATCATCATTACTTACTTATGTACCATAAATATTTCAATTTTTTTTCATCTCACAAAATATAATAATAAATTTTAACCGTTATGTTTAAGTAAGCATCTATTTCTTTTCAATGCATCAACACACCAGCATATGTATGTGCATAGCATGATTGCATTTCGTATACATATGTTTGTATGGCTATGTAAGTGTAATCTAAATAGAAAAATTACTAATTACAATTAATTAATAAATTAAAAAATAAATATTTAAAGAATCATGTTAAAATAAATAAATTGTAGAAAGTTTAACTTCACGCGTGATTGCAAAAAGCAAATATCATCGGTTCTTGGAAGCCAACAAAACAATAATTTAAATACTTATATATATTGAGACGGCATAATATTACATACAAATGTACAAGCATGTTTTTATGTGTTGTGTGACAGCATTTCAATTACATATGTATATATATAATTTTTCGTATTTGTAATTACGTTAAAAAATTGGTAATCGGTTTCGATTAAGACATTGTTTACAACTAGTTTAAGTAATTTTTTTTTTAAATTTTAAATCTTTTTTCTTTTTTGTAAAAATATCGTTATGTGTATGTATATTCATATATATTTCGTTTTACCGTGTGTAGGTCTAATTTTATTACTAGTCTACTTTTATATTTTCTATTTTGTTTTCTTTTTTTTATTTAGTTCAGCTGAATTTATTAATGACATGTCACTTTCATTTTCACTTTTCAACTTTTGCTTTTAGTTGAGTTCATCTCAATTAAATTCAGTAATGTCTTGTCACTTTCATTTTCACCTTTTCACCACACTGACGCGTTAATCGATATTTGAGAGATGTGCTTTTGTGGCATGCTGCTTTTATTCACTTATGTAAAAATCGTTGGAGTTTATATTTAATATATATATATATACACGCATATATATATAAACATATATATACAAATAATAATAGATATTTAGAATTTGAAAACTCATATTTAATACTACAATTAAAATATTTAAAGACATATTAAGAACAATAATAGTTATTACTGCTAATTTATACTATATTAAGGATAAATGGTTAAGGCAGACAACTCAGCATGCAGAGAATTAAACCAAAACAAAATATACGTTATTTCAATGGTAACAAAACAAGCATAAAAACGAACATAACTAAATTTATTTTAAGTGACAAAAGTAAATGCAACAACAAATATCATTGTTATGGAGAAGATACCACTATTGATTTTTAAACTAAATAGAACATTAATAATGAAGATATGTATATGTTTTTGTCTTGTAAAAATATAGTTAAGGTCTACACACAAACTCGTACCGAAACTAAACATACTGTTAAATGGCAACACACACAAATAATGGAACACTGAAAACAGTTACACTGACATACATATAAAACGGCAATATATTGTTGCTGCAATTTTAAGATAACTTTAATTTCGCATAGCAAAGTTGGAATATTGAGAACGGCTGTACCGTTCTAAGCGCCATTTGTCGAGTAGTATGGTAGGGCGATGATACATGTATGTTGATGATATGCACGAAAAACCTGTAGGCGGTGTAAAAATAAATAAAAAATTGCTATGAAAAGTTAAACTAAACAAAATTAGATTACACATAGTTGCACTATACAAACATATATTATACATATTAAATAATAAAAACCAAAATTAGAGATAATTAAATAAATATATATATATATATATATATACTATATATATAAACAATACCTATATACCACAAAAGAAAGACAAAACTAAAGCGACACTATTTAATAATAATAATAAAACAAGATTGTTAATTTTGATTACAATGAGGCATACATATTATTAACAATTACATACATAAATACGAGTATAATAAAAATTGCAAGTGAAAATAAAAGATTGATTTGGTTTTATTTACATACATTAAGACATTTCAATGACACAGTGACACTTGAAACACACCACATTTTGTATTTACCGCAAAACGATATCAAACTCTGACATTTGCATGTATATTAGTAAATTATCGAAATCGCTAGGTTGAACTTCCATCTCTACGAAAGAACTTAAGTACCTCTCTCTCACTCTCTCTTTTTGAAAGAACGAAAGAAACAAGTACCCAGCAATGATTTGGGTACCATACCTATGAGTTAAACGGTTAGCAGAGTTAGCGCAAGAACTCCTACTTACATACATAAGTAGTCATTTGTAAACCATTTAAAATTTATATATACATACATATATATAAGTATATATATACACATGAAATATGTGTGCACACTTACAACCATGAAACTGCTCATCTAGGCAAAACTAAACGAATGAAAAGTAATCAAACTAAATAAGTTAAAACTCTAGTAAAAAATCGCAAAAACTCAAATTAACTATCATTTTGAATAGCCGACACATTGGTACAGATCTGACAAGTTAACTTAAAGACAGCAGATTTGCTACAGCACTACCAGGCCCCTCTCTCTCATAGAAACGGAATTTATTTTTCAAATAACCAACCGAAGCTGCAGACTCAAAACTACTGCTCAAAAAGTTATTCAAATTTAATTTAACTTATCTTCAAAATTTAATATTAACAAATGTAAAAGACTCCGTTGTAGACATGTTGAAAGCTTTATTGAGAGATCAGTGTTATTGCAAAGAGAGGAACTGACGATAGACCGAGGAATTTTAGCCGCACCGCGCATTGAACCATTTCTCGAAAATTTTTATAAATCTATAGAATATCAATTTTATATTTTATATAAAATTCAAGACAAACAAATTCAAAATCACTGGGAGCATGCGCAAAAATAACACAAACAAATGCAAAAAGTATGAAACAAAAATAAATAAAAGCAAAAAAAATCTTGATATAAAATGTACTAGCAAATGGAAATGGCATACAAATAATCATCTATACATAATCATCAGCAACGCATAGTATGAATTAATCAGCTAAATACAATTGATATACATACAAATATACTGGCATAGATACATAGATATGAAATACCATAGTTGTACACACACGTACCGGAATGCACAAAGTTTCAGTAGATTAAAAGTTCGAAGCAAAATATAAAAATAAGGCAATTAAACGATGTATGTAAAGGAGCAATGATAGGTGGGAGCTGAAAAAGTAGAGTAGTGAACGCTTAAATATACACACATACATAACTATTTTTGTGCGTTTGAAAGGAAGAAACGGGAAACATTAGCATCGGCACCGGCACCGGCACTCTGAGTGAAAAGTTTCTCGAAGTTTTTACGCTTTCGGTTTTTAGCTAATATTATTTCCATCCAGAGCCTGCTTAATTATTTGTAATTATCTTTAAATTTATTACCCACTCAGTACAAGAGTTTTTAAATCAGTTTGACAACCCCTATTTAGGCTCAAAGATTTTTGCATTGTGTTTAAACTGTTAGGCAAACTGCTCATCATCCACGAAACATACACAGCCTCATTCGCATATTTTACATACCAATTTAATGTATAAATATTTATAAATATATATATAAATTAAAGTGTAAACAATTTAATATTATTATTATAAAAGTAATTAAAATGACTTATAACGAAGCTGTTGATCACTGGCGTTGCAATGCGGCAGTGAGCAGGAATAAAGCTTATTCAAGTTCAACGTAACTGTATTTAAAGAGAGAATTTTATTTAAATGCAATGACCTATGTGCAGATATTATTATGAATTTAAGTATTACAAATGTATTGAAACAAAAGAAAAACTGAAGTGAAATAATAACACAAGAGAACAACATCTGTAGTTAAATAAATACAAAATTTATATAAGTTAAAATAAAAATGTTCAAAACCATAAAATATTTGTTAAGCTGTTTTCATTTTTACATTAGAATTCTTCAAAACAAGGATTTTCATAGATAATATGTACATCTGTCTACCTATCGATAACATTTTTTCTTTGGGTGGGAAAAAATGAATTACAATTTTCTGTACCAAATAAGTTGCAGAGTTTAAAAAAAATCAATTATAATTATTAATTAATATTAATTAATAAATTATCTCTACCAAATAGGTTGTAAAATTTTTTCTGTTTTAATTAAGCCACAAATAATAAGAGGGTAAAAAATAGTAAGACTTTTTAATTTAAATTTCGCGAGAAAGCACATTCGTCGAAATGTTTTTTTCTTGGTTGGTATGACTGTCAGCGACATCTGCGCCAAATGTCACTTCAAGCTAATCATTAGTGTTTAGTATATGATAGTACATAAAGTGCATTCGGCGATTTTTACGATGAGTGAAATTATTCCACGAAGAAGTTCCATTAAATTTTATGTGCGGAATCAAATCGTTGTGTTGAAACGTTCAGAATGTTGGAAGAGACCTTCAGTGACAATTTATTGTCGCGAGTAAGTGTTTTTGATTGGTACAAATTATTCAAAACGGGTCAAGAACGCTTTGACAACGTGCAGGACGACCATCAAATTCAACTGATGATCAACACGTCAATAAAATAAAGGAATTGGTACTTGAGAATCGGCGATTAACAGTAAGAGATCTTTCTGGCACCGTTGGAATATCGGGAGCATCAGTGAAAACCATTTTGAAAGATCACTTATGCCTAAGGAAAGTGAAAGAACGATTGGTTCCAAAACCACCTAATTTTTTCGAAAAACAGCTTCGCGTTAACGTCTGTGAAACAATGCTTTCCCTCTACCAGGATGTCATGAAACGTATTATTACTGGTGATGAGTCTTGAATCTACGACCCGGAAATAGATGATCAATCGGCCGAATATCATTAAAAATGTGAGCCAAATCAAAAGAAACAACGTCAAAGCAAATCATTCCATTATCGAAGTGTGGTGCACTCCTAATTCGTAACGACCGGCCAAACTGTCAACAAGGAACACAAATTGAGTGTTATGCGTCGTTTGCACGAAGCTGTTAGTAAAATAAGGCCGGAATTATAAGCCAACAACTTTTGGTTTTTCCACCACGATTACATTGATTCCTCATGCGTTTTTCGCCAAATTTTAAACCAATATCGAGCAACCGCATTCGCCTGTTTTAGCTCCGCCTCTCACTATTCGGCAAACTCAAACAACCGCTCCGGGGAAACTATTGTGAGTCAATTAAAGACATTCAAGGTGACCCGCTACGCACATTAAAGGCTATTACAAAAATTGACTTTAACAACTGTTTCGAAGATTGGAGAAAACGTTGGAACAATTATATTGGGACCAAGGAGGATAACTTTGAGGGGAACGACATAAACAAAGTCTTACTAAATTTTGCTCATTGTAGTTTTTTTTGTAGGTGCTTACTTTTTGTCGTTACTTCCTTCATTCGCAGTGTATAAATTATAAAAAAATAAACACTTTTTTGGGTTTATTACATATAGTTTATTTCACATGGAAATGGACTTGTTTCCATGAGCACCAGCTTAATCTTCTTCTTCTTTACTGGCGTAGACTCCGCTTACGCGATAATAGCCGAGTTAACAACAGCGCGCCAGTCGTTTCTTCTTTTCGCTACTTGGCGCCAATTGGCTATTCCAAGCGAAGCCAGGTCCTCCCAACGGAGTGGATGTCTTCCTCTTCGTCAGCTTCCCACGGCGGGTCCTGCGTCGAATACTTTAAGAGCTGGAGTGCTTTCGTCCATCCGGACAACATGACCTAGCCAGCGTAGCCGCTGTCTTTTAATTCGCTGAACTTAATCAATTCCCACGACAGCCGGTTCTACGCACCGGAATTGACTCGGATTTCATCCGACCAAGGGCTGTTTTTTCGGCGATCTAACCCCGTTTGGATCGGTAAGTGTGTTAATTCGCTGAACTATGTCAATGTCGTCGTATATCTCGTACAGCCCATCGTTCCATCGAATGCGATAATCGCCGTGGCCATTGCGCAAAGGACCATAAATCTTTCGTAGAAGTTTTCTCTCAAAAACTCTCAACGTCGACTCATCGAACTTCCCTTTTTGTGGATTGAGCAGAACACACTTAAATTCCAATTGTTGTGCATGCTTTCGTTTAAGCATATTTCACAAAGAAGCTGATGCATGCTCCTTACCAGTTCTTCGCCACCGTGTTTGAATAGCTCGGCCGGCAATCCATTGGACCCCACCGCTTTGTTGTTCTTCAGGCGGGTAATTGCTATTGGAACTTCTTCATGGTCGAGCAATGGAACGTCTGCTACATCGTCATCGATTGGGGAAGCGGGTTCGCCTTCTCCTGGCGTTGTACGTTCACTGCCATTCAGCAGGCTGGAGAAGTGTTCCCTCCATAATATAAGTATGCTCCGGGCATCGGTGACTAGATCACCATTGGGGGTTCTACAAGAGTATGCTCCGGTTGTGAAACCTTGTGTAAGCCGCCGCATTTTTTCGTAGAATTTTCGAGCAGTACCCCTGTCAGCCAGCTTATCAAGCTCTTCGTACTCACGCCTTTCAGCCTCTTTCTTTTTCTGTCTGCAAATGCCTATCGCTTCCCTCTTCAACTCTCGGTATCTATCCCATCCCGCACGTGTTGTGGTCGATCGTAACGTTGCGAGATAGGCAGCCTGTTTTATCTCCGCTGCGACATGGTACTCCTCGTCGTACCAACTGTTCTTTTGCATTTTCCGAAAACCAATGGTTTCGGTAGCAGCTGTACGTAAGGAGTTTGAAATGCCGTCCCACAGTTCCCATATACCGAGTTGTTGACTAGTGCTCTCAGAGAGCAGGAGTGCAAGCCGAGTAGAAAATCGTTCGGCTATCTGTTGTGATTGCAGCTTCTCGACGTCGAACCTTCCTTGTGTTTGTTGACTACACAGAGGCGGGTGCGAATCTTGGCTGCAACAAGATAGTGGTCCAAGTCGATGTTAGGACCTCGGAGCGTACGACAACATGATCGATCTGGTTGTTGCCTTTTCGATCCGGAGGTAGGTTGATGTATTTTCTTGTGCTGGAATCTAGTACCACAGATAATCATATTTCGAGCTCCGGCGAAGTCGATCAGCCTCAACCCATTTGGGGATGTTTCGTCGTGGAGGCTGAATTTACCGACCGTAGTGCCAAAGATTTGCCTTTTTTGCCCACCCTGGCGTTAAAGTCGCCAAGCAAGATTTTGACATCGTGGTGGGGGCAGATCTCATAGGCGCGCTCCAAGCGCTCATAGAAGGCATCTTTGGACACATCGTCCTTCTCTTCCGTCGGGGCGTGGGCGCAAATCAGCGATATGTTGAAGAACCTCGCTTTGATGCGGATTGTGGCTAGACGTTCATTCACCGGAGTGAATGATAGTGCTCGGCGACGGAGTCTCTTTCCCACCACAAATCCCACACCAAACTTGAGCTCCTTTATATGGCCACTGTAGTAAATGCCACAAAGACCTGCTCGTCTCTGTCCTTGTTCCGTCCATCGCATTTCTTGGACGGCGGTGATGTCAGCCTTTATTTTCACGAGGACATGAACCACCTGGGCAGCGGCACCTTCCCAATTAAGGGACCGGACATTTCAGGTGCATGCCCTAATATCGTAGTCCTTATTTCGTTTGCCATGCTCGTCATCAAAAGGGGGGTTTCTCTTCCGCGGCTGTTGGTAATTTTTCATTGGTAGTGTTTTTTACGTGGCGGGTCTCAAACTCAGCGCACAACCCTATGTAGGGGATGTTTCGCCTTTTCACTTTACCTCGCCTTCGAACGGATGATCTTAGACTACCCAGAGGATACTTGGTCAAAGACCGGAAGTCGTGAGCTGCTTGAGCCATGTGTAAAAGAAGCCACTTCCAAGTGAATGGCGATCAGAGAACTTTCCTCACTTGCGTGAACTTCTACACATGACTCCATCATCCCAGCTTAATACTAATTATATTTTAGCCTAAAAATCAGCAAACTACACTCCCTGAAGCCATCCGCTGCACTGCAGTATTTACCGGCGTAAGAATGCTGACTCGGTGCACGCGCAACTTTTGCCGTAACATTGATAAACATTCTTATGATAACTTATGGGGGGGGTACGGGTTTTCACTTTCGTAAAATCGATTTTTTTTTTTGTCTTATATTATTGTTTAACATTTCAAGAATATGTCCTTAAAATTTTAAGTCGATAGAAGTCATATTCTTAAAGTTATCGTCTTATTAGTCTCCTGGCCTTTAGCACTCTAACTCTAACAGCTGAGGGCGGTCGGGATAGAAGTGCAGCTTTAGGCGTATTTTTCTCAAAACTCCTTTTTCAAAGTCCGCGTTCACTGTCATTTCAAAACTACTTGATCGATTCATTTCAAACTTTGAACATATTTTTAACATATAAAATACCGCCTCCCAATGTTTATTAAATAATTTTTTTTTCATTAAGGGTGTTTTCCACCCACAAAATGGCGAAATTTTTAGTGGAAAATAACAGTTTTACACTTTAGATGGCCGCCAAAAATTTTTGAATGCAAAACGAACGTTGGGGGGAAGATTTGATTATAGTTTAACTAATTTTTCTTTATTTTTTATTTTCGCATAATTTCCAGCCGAGTTATGGTGAACACCGCAAAGGCCTTTTTTCTCGAATGTTTCTGGGAGAATATATGCCTCAATATTTCTGCATAAAAAAATTACCTTACATTGTAAAAAGGGTGCTCTATAATGTACAAAAGGTCCGAATAAAATTACTCAAGCCAGATTTGAGAAATAAATTCACAAACACAGTCTTTTTTTACCTTGAAAAATTTTATCTTTCAGCAGTCTCCCGAGTTGTTATTCGACAATTTGCATCGACCAACAACTTTTCTGTATCCCAATCGGCTTTAAATGGCCTTCCAGCACGTAGTTCATCCTCTGGATCGAATTTCCCAGAACGAAATTTTGCAAATCATTTTTGGCATTGGCGTTCGGTCAGCACATGTTTTACGTACCTACCACAACTTCTGATTCAACTGCATTTTTGCCCTTTTGGTAGTAAAACAGTAAAATATGCCGAAAATGCTGTTATCGATCTTCCATCTTCGATAAGGCCCTAACATAAACTATTTAAAAAAGTTTATGAAAATTGTTTACAACTTTATGTATTACCTGTTGAAATATATAACAGTAAAGCGGTTAAGTGTGAAGTTGACTGTGCAATATTTCAATATGATCAGCTGTTGTCATCAAAGAAATAACGTAGGGAACGAACTTTTTAATCGTAATATATTTAAAATTAACACACGAGCACGAAATTGCAAAAAATACTCGCAAAAAGCTTTACGAAATAATAAAAATATTCTCAAAATGTAATTCTCAGTGGGTAGATTTATATTTTTATATTCGTGCTCAATCACACAGTCGCAGTTCCTCTGCACTTAAGTTGAATCAGCCAAGCATGCTGATAACAGCTTCTTCTAGATCCTACTAATACACCATGAAAACTGCTAAAAGTGCGATAACGTACTAAATAAATACTTCAGAAGCATTAAATTACACAGACAAAATAGTGTTTAAAGTTTCTTAGTAATTAATGTAAATGTTTAGGTGAAATCCCATACCTAAAGAACTAATAGGCCAATTTCAACAAAATTTACACTTTACATGGTGAAAATGGGTGAAATCGGACAACAATGACCTTTACTTTTCACAATCATAATTTCATTTTAATCTGGATTTTTCACTTTGCAGTATGTAAATTCAGTACTAGTAAGTTATCAGAATTAAACTTTGCACAAATAGTGCCTTTAAGGTATGATTGAACAAATCTGAACAATATTGTCATGATAGATTCGATAGAATCGAATGATCACATTTGAGAGATCATTCTATCCCACTGTCTGTAGGGGATTCTAAATGAGTTTTGCTAAAACGCTTCCATTTGTTCTCTTGAGCTGGTGTCTTTTGCTTCAAGTTGCTAGGTATCGGTTAAGTGAGCTCGGATTTTTAGAATCACTCAACAAAATATGTATTTTGCCAGAGAAACGTTCATACTAAGTTTAATTAAATTGGCAGCAAACCTTATGTTTTTCGCTGAAGGTTCGTATCAACGAAAGTTGGAAAGGATACCGATATTGCCAATTGGAGATTCCAAGTGTAGCCAGGTCATTCTCTTTCATACTAAATTCGGAATCAAGGGCACAATTGGAGCAATCGATTACACGCGAGCACCACTGACCACAAACGACACCACTTCTCTCTCTCTCTCTTTATTTAAGAATCGGAAGTGATTTTACAGCCTTAATGTAGAAGCATTATGTAATGTTCTATATATTTCCAACTATTTGTATTTTAACTAATGTTTTAAAAATATTTGCTTTTTTATCAGGTGTGTGTTCGTCGACTTCTGTTCACCGCTGTCAAGGCGAGATATCCCGGGTCTTGTCACGACTCTGGTATTTGGGCCACATCGCTTCATAAGTACATATAAAACACAAAGTGATTCGTGGGTGTTAGATGACCAAGGATACCTATTGGAACCATGGCTGTTAACGCCAGTCGCAGAACCCTCAAATGCAAGGGAAGTTCCTTACAACATATTGTACGCCAAAGCTCGCAATACCATTGAAAGAGCCTTCGGTGTTTTGAAATCACGTTTCCGGTGTCTCTCAAAACACCTTGGCTTCGAAAAACTTTTAGAAGAATCGCAAAACATCGATATTGCCACCGAAGTTGCAGAAAATTCTAGTTTTAAGGAAGGGGTTAGAATTAGAGAACGCTACGTCTTGTTCTTGTGACAGACATATTTCCAAATCGTTATCCGTTATAACTATATATATGTATTTTTCCAGTACAATAAATATGTAACTTACGTTCTTTGTACATGTTACTTCCTTCCAAGTACGAATAAAATGGCATATACATACATATGTATGTATTTAATATATGTATGTGAGAATAATAATATGTTTATGTTTAATTAATTCAGTTATTTTATTAAATATACTTTTTTAAAAATATAAGATCTGATGAATACTCCATATGAAAATATGTAATCCTAACTATTATAGGAACACATAGATGAGACAGAATGAAATGGTTCTTCTCTTGTAACATGCGCCAATTTATTATGATCTACAAAATGGAGAAATTAATAAATTGTTTTAGTGCTTAATTTTTCAATAGTATAATATAAGCTTACCAGTTGTTTAATTTTTCTTCAAGTTTATTGAGCACCGTTGTCGTTGCTTTTAGTGTTCGCGTCATTTGGCTCAATACTCTCGTCATCTGTTGGTTTTGCTTCGCGACCTTTTGTTGCTCCTTTCGTCTCTCCCGTGCCATTTGCACCAATACACCCGTCAACTGCTCGTTTTGCTCTAAAATTTTTTGTTGTAGAGCAATTACCTGCTGCTCACGTGTCTTGTTTGCCTCTATTTTTTTTAACACTGCTCCAAGCATTTTCACACTTGTTGGTTTGTGGGCTTCAGAAACGATTGAAGTAGAAGTTGATGGAGCAGATGATGTGGCTGTTTTGGAGCGATATGGAACTTTTGCTGGAAC
Source organism: Bactrocera tryoni (assembly GCF_016617805.1). Classification (NCBI taxonomy): domain Eukaryota; kingdom Metazoa; phylum Arthropoda; class Insecta; order Diptera; family Tephritidae; genus Bactrocera; species Bactrocera tryoni. The sequence continues at coordinate 32,361,940 of NC_052500.1, read as the reverse complement.
AGGATCTGGAGCTGAAACTGGTGAAGGAGATGGAGCAGGAGAAGGGACTGCGTCCGTTGTTATGTACTCAAATTTTAATACTGCAAGTGAAGGGTGGTCTACACCAGTAATTTTTGCGTGAGCTTTAAATTTTCGCGCTCGGGAACGCAACTGATTTTTCCAGTGCATTAACGTCTGTGTGTGGAAAAAACATATTATTTTTTGGGAAAACACACATAAACACTTTTAAACTTACCTTCTTCCATTTGGTTGCTGTGCGTGTTGGCCCTCTTAAGGCATTTAATGTTTCTGCTAACTCCGACCACAACATTTGCCGTCCTTGACGGTTGGTCGGAGTTAGCTTTCCTCGTTGCAACTCAGGATGCTGCTTGCAGAACATTGCGTAATAATGAAGCTGCTCCCGAGTTGTTCTTTCAAATTTTAAAGTCCTAAAAATTAAATAAATTATTATATGCAACAAATTTATTAGATTTGCAAAATTACTCACTCTTCTTGGTTGTCCATTTATTTTATTTACAAAACTGCTGGTTCATAGCAAAATGCTTTTCACCTCATGGGGTGAGTTTTTTATGCTTTTTTCTAAACCTCTAAAATTTTTCCTCACAAATCAGTTTTGAAGTTTTCTCAGAATAGGGCTGAATAGAGTATGATAATTTTAAAAAATATTTTCAATATTTTCATATTTTTGGTGCATTTGACGAATTAACAAAATATTGACAATTTGTAAAAATTTTTATCAAGTATGATATTTTTATTCTTTGGCAACCTTGATAAATTCTAAAGATACAGAAGGCAGCACTTTTCCCCACACGTGTGGTGGACTAAATAATGCTCACAGAAAACGCATATTTTGCTTGCATAATATTATTGACAAAATGAATTCTTCTATAACGTAAGTTTTCAAATAAATTCCAGATGTTATTTTACAATAACTTTAAATTTAATATTGACAGAAAATCAAAGTACGACCGAGCTACCCACGAGCAGCTTGAGCAATATGTAGCATTTTGTCAAGCACACCCGGAAATTGGCAATAGAAAAAACTCGACAAAGTCGCCTGAGGATATTCAGCAGTTATGGAAGCAGCTGGCAGAGGAGTTAAATTCCTGTAGAGGGCCAACACGGAGTGTAGCAAAATGGAAAGAGGCAACTGGTTTCATACTAGTTTATGTTATATTTGGTGTATTTGCTCATTGTTTTCTATGTAGACTTTGGGTGTGTGGAAGAGCCAACTACGCATACGTGGAAAGCGTTTAAAAATGAGCCCGGGACTAACTAGTGGAGAACCAACTTCCAAACCGATGAGCGATTTCGAAAAAAAGGCGTTATCCACATTTGATTTGCCTGCTGTTAATGGGGCAAAGGGCTTTGGGTTAATGTCACATGAGCCTTTGACTGTTGATTGCTCAACAACACCAACAGAAACTGCATCGTCTTCGTGTAGTCGTCTGTCATCATGCACCTCGCCACCACCATCGTTCAATCAAGAGCAACCGGCAAGCGCAGAAGCCTCAATAAAGCCTGCATTATCTACATGCCCATCGGAAAGCTTAGAAAATCAGGTCCTTTTTTTAATATTACAAAATATACATACTTATATGTTTTTTTGCACTTTAATTATTTTTTATTCTGTTGAAGGATGCTGCCACAACACAGCTATCACGAGGGGATCGCAAAAAACTTCTTGACACGTTGATAGCTAATATTGTAGAAAGGAATGCTGTTGGGGAACAAAAGCAACGAATTGAAAGCGAAAGGCAACTGGAACATAGGGAAATGATGCAGGCCATTCAAGGCCTAACTAATACTGTTGCTGAAGGGGAAAGGCAACGCACTGAAAGCGAAAAACATCGGGAGCACCGGGAGATGATGCAGGCCATTAAAGGCTTAACCAATACTATTGCTGAAGAGGAAAGGAAACGCATTGCATGTGAAAGGCGCCAGGAACACCAGGAGATAATGCAGGCCATCCAAGGCCTAACTAATACTGTTGCTGAATTTCTTAATGTACTGAAACAAAGGCTTCATAACGGGTCCCAATGAAATAATAAAAAAAAAATATATTTCAATGAATTCCAGAAAATTTTTTACTTGGTATGTACTATAACTAAAAAAAATTGTGTATCTAACCTCGAATTGCTTAGTTTTTTTGTTCTAAAAAAGTAAGTTTAAATTTTTTTATTGAATGCATAACATTTAAAGAAAATTGTTTGAAAATTCCAAGTCGATGGGAACAAAATTGACGAAGTTGCGAGTATTTTACACCTGTCTTATGAACTTCTTACTGTCATTGTCAATAGCTTTACACATTCTTACAATTTATTAAGGAAATAGCTTATGTTTTTAACACGGGATAGAAATATCTTGATGAATTGTAAATCTTATTAAATGCATAACATTTAAAGAACATTGTGCGAAAATTCCAAATCGATGGGAGCAAAATTGACGAAGTTGCGAGTATTTTACACCTGTCCTATGAACTTCTTACTGTCATTGTTAAGAGCTTTTCACATTCTTACAATTTATTACGGAAAGAGCTTTTGTTTATGACACGGGATAGAAATATCTTGATGAATTGTCAATATTGATAAATTAGCAAGATGTTAAGTTTGTCAAATTCACTGAAAACAAGCGTAAATATGTAGCAGAAAAACTCTATATAATTATCTTGATAAATTAGCAAGATGTTAAGTTTGTCAAATTCACTGAATAGCAGCGTAAATATGTAGCAGCAAAACTCTATATAATTATTAACCAGCAGAACGTAACCTATCACTCCGTATTTATCTTAAGCCCGGTTTCAGATTATATATTATATTTAAGAATACACAATTGCGAATTTAATAAAAGTAAAGTAATAAACTATCTTTTAATCCTGAAAGGTATAAACAGATGTTCAATACTGTGCAATTCCACCACACTCTTATCGATAACTTTTTATTAGAATTGGTCATCTGACTTATTGAAACATATTGCTGCCATGTATTACATTTATAGTTGAAAATGTAAAAAATATCCTCAATTGTTCTATTGCGCTTGTGGTGTAATGTAAGTCAACAAAATTTAGACACAATGAAATAAATAAATATTATTTAAATACTATAAAAACAAGTTAGCGGAAAACTATAAATACTTTATGCTCATAGTTTGAGATGTGGCAGCACTGATTTTCTAATCGTTCTACTTGGTAGAAATTAATCAATTCTTCGATATATTTTTGTGGAGTAATCTAAATAATTAAATTTTTGTAAGAAGCGGCAATTTCTTATTGGTAATGTCAGCAGAGATAAGATCAAAAGTAATTGGACTCTATAAGCATGTAAGTAATAAGATTTGATTATATTTTGTGGAGCACAACTATGTATACGTTAATGTATAAACATTTCGTCTGCAGTTGCAGTACCTGGGCAGGGAGTACCCTGGCCCGAATGGACCACAAAAGTTCCGACAACAAATACGCGATGCTTTTCTCAAGCATAAAGACGAGACGGATCCAAAAAAGATTATGGCTCTAGTGGCACACGGACGTTACGTAGCCAAAGAAGTGGAAGCGCTCTATTCGTTAAAGAAATATAGAGCATTGAAGCAGCGATACTATGACTAATCGAATATACCCAAAAATGGACGATGAAATTGATACAATAACTAAGTCTGAAATGTTTATGTTTGTTAATGTAACGCATTGTGCAAAAAATAGGATGTTGAACATCGTAAAATAAAAAAGAGTTTTCTGCCATATACATACATTTTTAGTATGCGAAAATCTATTAATAAATGTTAATACATAAGTATATAGAAGTTTATTGCAAATAACATCTTGTTTATTCAGACAACTTTATTTGTCAATATCAGAATATTTCTTAAAAGGCCAAGACCAAAATGTAAATGCTCTTCATATATGAACATATCGCTCATTTGCTGCAAGACCGGCATAAATCAAAAAACGTGATTTTTGAGTTAATGATAAGGTTGGAGTCAGTTGAAAACTTTTAACGCGTTTTCTGGCAAATCGATTTTTTTGACTTATGCCGGTCTTGCAGAAATTGAGCGATATGTATGTAACACATACATATGTTTTTCGTATCGAACTGACATAAATGCATTTTGTCGCGCAGAAAATAAATTGTAATTGACAATACCCCGCATTTTTGCATATGTATGTAGAGAATCCTACATGTTTACCCAATCATCATTTTCTCTGTCTAGAAATTACTAATAACTTTCACCCTTGAAGATTTATAAAACTGATTATTTGGTTGTTAACTATATACTGTTGGATAATGATACATAACGAGGTTTTTAAATTTATTTCAAGTTGAATTATACAGTTAGACCGAAATTTATTTAGCCAGTAGTTGTGTTATCTAGTAGAAAATTGCGGACAAACCATCGGCTTTTGTGGTGATCTGGCGATTTCAATGCATCTTTTGCTAAAATATGGGTGAATCAGGGCGTTCGCTTCACTTTGTTGCTAGAAAATATTTACTTCAGCACGTCAATAAGAAACCTAAAATAGTTCCAGACACCCATTTTATTATACATAACTTTCTTGAAACCCAAACTTTCTGTGCTCATTAAAACATTTCTAAGAAATTATCAAACCAGGAAGATAGAAATGCTAGTTTAAATTGTTTCGCAGTCTAACGAAACATTTCTGATAACGCTTTCCACAGGTTCACTGTTGACCAAAATTATTTCAGCAACGTGATATTCAAATTAAAATAAAGGACACTAAAATCATTAATTGATTTAATAATATCATTTAATATACATATGTATATGAACGTTGTCAATATAGAAGTTCACCATGATCAGTTTTGAACAATAAACAAAAACTGCAAATTCTTTCAAATGAAAATTACACATGCATACATACATGCATGTGTATTTATATTCATAATATCCAACTAAACTAAATTAATTTAAATTGTAAAACATATTTCAAAATTCATTCATTCATATCATCACAAATATTAAAAATAAAGCGTCATTGTTGAATAACTGTTTTTTCACAAGGTGAAAAAATCCATCTGAGTAACTGATATTGAAATATCGCATATACGAAGAACGCATATAGAGTCATCCAAACTCAAAACCTAGCACATCTTCCAAGCCATATTCGAAGAGTCGAAAATCTTCCAGATAAATCTCATAAAGTCGTCGTATTGCATTTATGGGTAACGGATCGAAGTATGAACGCAAATGTGCACGTGTACTGGATGGCTTGTGACCAGTGGGGAATGTAAGATTGTCTGCACCAGCCAAGTACAATGCAAGAGAAGAATCATCTAACAGCGTCTCATATTTCCCTATAAGAAAAAAGAGAAAATTAATTTACAATTTATTTGTCAGTATATACATATGTATTATTTTAGTATTTGGCAAATGCTCACCTATTACATTGTACTTCATTACACATGGATTGCAGAGATTCGAGATAGGTTCCCAATGCTCATTATACGACTGATTGGTGCGGCTCACCTCTGGCGTAAGCAAATATTGCACAAACTCCGCAAAGCTGACATCGTCGCCATGCTCCAGTGAGTGATTGTTAGCGCCGGCACGAAAAGCCTTTATTATCTGCCGGCCAACACGCGACTGAAAATAGCGCGCGCTCGGCGCATCGCCCTCCAATTTGTTGCGATACGCGGAGAGCAAACGTTCTAATGGATGACGCACTAATATGAAGCGCGTGTACTCGGAGAGCACCTGAGCACGCTCCTCATCGCTGAGCGAATTGAGCTTGTGGAACATGCCCACTGAATGCGCCAGCGAACCAGGTATTTGTAACGGATCTGTGCCATTCTGCCAATTTCCAGTGAGGATCATCAATACACGCTTCCAATTTGTACATGCCACCTGTGCAAAATATATTGAAGAAGTGCTAAATTACTGAGTATGCGAGAGCCAAATTAAATATTTGATTTATGTGTGCGGGTTTGTCGAATAGTGCCAAACTCATAACATTAGATTTGTGTTAATACGGTACATGAGTATTGTTTATCTGAATCGCTCAATTGACTTTGCGCCCATAAATAAAAGCAGCTATGTACATATCATTGTTTATGGGCAAATATTGCGGTCTGATTATTTATGTATTTCAAAATTGCTCGCAGCTGTTTTATTATATACACACAATGCTTTCCACCTTTTCATTTAGCGGGAAATTAAAAGGCAACTACATACACACATTTTTCATATTGAATGGTTATAGATAAATGTATGATATTGATAAGTTAAAAATAAAAATTTGAAATTGTTAAATGATTTTTGATGTTTTATGCAAGTAGTGTGTTACAATGTGCGTTATGTATGCACGTGTGTATGAAAAAATGTGTGCTTCATGAGTCATGCATTTTTCAGTGAATAGAAGGTTTCCACTATCGGTTTGTTTATCATAGATGCGTTAAAAAAAAGTAGGCGTATTTGCCTTTTCTAGTAATTTTGATGTCATCATTTGTCATCAATTCTTAGCAACATTTACCTAACTAAGTAGATATGGTACATGCTGATAAATAAATGTGAGTGCTATTTGTTTACCCTATATAAACACTCAAAAGCATTTTGCATGTTCATATCCGTTTCGTCAGTGTTGCATCTTTGCGTCATGGCTGTTAATTGCAGCGGCACATTTTTATTCCAGTTATTTAAAAGCTTTCACCTTCACGTAGTGCAGTTTAGCTGCGTGAAATACATACATACATACATACATCCATTCATATGTACATACATACGTACATACATCATAAGTATGTATGTACACATACTGCGTATAACCACAGTGCACCATCTGATCTGCCCGTTTGATCGCACTGCTTTAATCACATGGCTGCTTACCAGTATATTTGCGCACGCGCAGCTTGTTCATTTCTAAGCTACTGCTATGCATTTATTACACATCAATTTCTTATTTTTTCTTTTGCCATGAAAATTTCACTTTTCATTTGGAATTGAGTGGAATGTGGCAGATTGGAAAAATATTTGTACATTCATAACTATTTACTTGTATATTTCTATGTAATTATATTCAATTATTAAGGCTTGTTATGACTAGGCTTCATAAGTATGTACAAATCTTGCAATTAATGTACGAGTGTGTACACTCCACGACATAAAGATAGCACAATTAGGCTTTTGCGAAATTTTCTCTTCCAAACATATGCGAAGATTTTGTTTTTCACCGTAGTAACTGTGGTAACAAAAGTGCGCTTGGTGTACATAACGGTACATTAGTTGAAATAAAACAACAACTTCCAAAGAAAATTATGTTCCGTCAAAATAATAGACAAACTGGTAAAATTATGTTTAATTGCTGTTTAACTGTCAATAAAGCTTCTGTTAATTTTTTATATAAAATAACGATATTTATTTCGTAAAACAATAGTTAATAAACTAGATTTCTACAAAAATGGGTCGCTCAATAGCACAGAAGTAAAAATTGCTCTAAATTTTCGTGGAGAATAAAAAAAGATGAAATTATTGAAAAATCTTGAAAATTACGGAAAAGCATGTAGTAGCGGGCGGCCAAAAGCGGTAACATCTCGGCAAAAAAGAGCAATTTTGCATGTTGCATTGAATTATCACCTTACAGCTAGACAAATCGCGGAAAAAGCTGGTGCAAAAACAAATGTCCTGTACATTGCCGAATATTCCGATACCATAAAACGCCCAAAGTTGCTAAAAAAAAACCACTACTTTCGACGAAGAATCGTAAGGCAAGATTGAAGTTTGCTGAAAGTTATATCAAATGGAAGAAAAAATTTATTTTTGATGGCCCGTTTTTGCTATATTTAAAAAAAAAAATTGTAGCGCCCTTATTTACAAACCTGCTCTTAAAGCTGATGCCACAGACTCCGAATTTCGGTAGTAAGTTTTCATAATTTCGACTCGTTGTTGGATCGTATATCTTTCCACAATGAAATGGCAAACCTTACTGAAGATAAATGTCAAAAGAGCGGGGAAAAAATATGGCGTCGTTTGTTGTCTCTATCGGTCTACTTTTGTAGCGTCCCTATTGAAAAACCCGTTATTACCACGATTTGAGAACGGAAAACCTTTTGCTTAGCCGCCGTCAACATGGAGGGGGATGTGTTAAGTAGTTTTGTTTTGTACTGAATAGAAAAATGCATTTTTTTAAGGCTATTTGTTTTTCGTCGCTACATTTTTGTTGTAAAAATTGTTTAGAAAATAAAATTGCACATTGAGTATTTAAAAAATTAAAATTTTCGGCTTAAAGTACACTTTAGGGTCCTAAAACCATCAACTGATGTAGTATCGAAAAGTTATGTAAGTCGTAAAACTTTTTTTGTGTCAAGGTTTGGAATTTTTTCCAAGTAGAGCATTTCCATTTTGATCAAATTAATATAATGCTAAAAATCAACTGTTTTACTACCAAGTCTTATGCAGATTAGGATCCCGATTTTTCCAGATAAGCGAAGTCCCTAGAAATTTTCTTGAGAACCGGTCCCGTGACAATTGGGTCTACATGACCGCGTCAAACCCATATTTAATCCGACAAGGACTGTCAGTACGTCAGCATTCATTAAAATTATTTAGAGAATGTTTTCTGCTGCTACAACCTCAACAACTACAACTTGAGAAAGGTTATTCCGTATGTTAAGCAAGGAGCCGCCATTTTGTAACAAACCGTCAATATCAAGCTTTTTTATACACTCTAATATATGTACATATGTTTAATAAAGCTTGAAAGGGAGAATGCGTTTACTTTTCCTTACTCCCAGAAAAATTGTCAGAACTACGCAGTTACTTTATTGGTTAAAGCAAACAATTTTTTAAAAAATATTCAGCATTTTATTAAAAACATCCAATGAGAATTTTGTTACTTCCTCTTACCATTTCCACACTTAGATCCGTAAAACTATTTTCTTTAACGGTTTACAACTCAACCCCATTTCAATTGCCATTATTTATAACAACGTTTACAAACTAAACGCTAAGGGAGTTGCATTAACATAAAAATCGTTGCAACGGAGTTACCACCGAAGATATCAAAAATAAAAAATTTTCAATACAAGAGCTTGATTTTTATCCGTCAGTTTGTAGGGCAACCACTGTAGCACAAGTGACTCGATCTGAACAATTACTTCGGAGATATCACTGTTGTCTTAGACAATAACCCATACCAAATTTTTTGAAGATATCTTTTAAAATGGAAAAGTATTCCATAAAAGATTTGGATTCCGATCTTCAGTTGTATGTCAGCTAGATGTTATACGCCGCGATTCGATATCGGTGGTTCCGAGTATGCAGCTTTTTGGGGAGAAAATAACATTTGAAAAATTTCAGATCGATATATCAAAAACTGAAGAATACATCGCGGCTATACAGACAGACGGATGGATGGACAGGCAGACAATCATGGCTAAATGAATTCAGCTCGTCTTGCTGATCATTTATATACATATTTGATATGGGCTTAATTTCTTTCTCTCTTGGTTACAAGTTTGTGGCAAACTTAACCCCGTTCAGAGTATAAAAATAGGAAGTAGAGAAATTAACTCTTTTAAAGTATTTGAGACTACTTTTCAATCAACAAATTTGGTATTTACAACTTCTGATCATAAAGTAAGAATATGCTGTAAGGACAATTGTATGAGTTTTTAAAGTCGAGTGGTTCGAAAGATTGGCATTAAATTCAAAGCATAAAAAGAAGCTCTCAAAATTATGACGTTTATATTGTGGAATGCGCATGGAATAATTGCCTTCAGCGTTCTTGAAAATACAGAATATTATTTAGCGATATTGGAATCAATCAAAACATTAGCCAATTTCCATGATTTTAAAAACTAGTAACATTTTCCTGTTCTCAGACAGCAATATAATACTGGCGCGAATAGAGGGAATGAAAGTCAACTCTTCACAAGCGGTAACCGCCGAGACTTACACCGATTTTCAAGCAAAACACTGATCGCACCAGAAAACTTGTATCGAAAAGTTGAAAAAAACGCCACCATCTGACAACTATTTGAAATAACAAAGTTGATTTTTTTTCAAAAAAAAAAATATTTTTTGGGTTTCCCCTACTATTTTGACTCCCAACAGCGATGTTTAAAGTATCTTAACATATGTTGTTTATTATATAAACAATTTACAGCCAAAACACCTGACCTAGTACTCAATTATTAGTATTCACAAATACAATTATACAAGGCGCATCAAGGGAGCATTTCAAAAATAATTTATGAATACTAATAAATTGGGTATTTCAGCGGTCGATTGGCAATAAATTCCTGCCTGCTAAATCTCATGTCAAACTTTATTATCAAAATATGCGAAAATAAATCTTTTCCGTAAATTTAGTGTATTATCTTATGGTAAATCCGTTTTTATTAGGGAAATAACTTCTAAAAACTTAATGCATTATAAATTAAACGTTTTAAATAAAAAGCCACTTCTGTCTCAACAATTGATTAGCGATTTATCAAATTTTAGAAACTATTAATGGCTTGCATAAACACTAATCAACGAATCGATAAGATAACATATTTAGTTGTAGGTTTATCGACAGCACTAATAAATGTCTTGTGGAGTAGGTACTTAATAATCGGAAAAGAGCTCCAAACATGATATGTAAATATCTGAACCTATTAATTGCATGCAAACCGATTAAAATATCTACATACATATGCACGGCTATGTGATAAATATGGATAGATTTGTATAAAAATTCAATACATAACGCTGGTGTTGGTTTTTAAAATACTGGCAAAAATACTACTTGAATCATTTTCACTTCCTGCTTTACGTACTAAATATACATACATACATACATATGTATGTAGAACCCCTTGGCCGTTGAACGTTTACGTGTATGAAATGAATGAATGAATTTTGAATTTAGCATAATTAATTTTTTTTTTGGTTAGTGCTCAATTCCTTTAATTGAATAAATATAATAAAAATCCCCATACAAATCATTGCTACTCAGCACGCTGGCTTTTGACACAACAAAAGCGCTACATGCCGCAATTCTTCAATTGATTTACGACTTGGCGTGGTTTCTAATGCGCACATGAACTATACAAAATTTTTACTGATCGTTGATCGATGTATGCCATTATAGAATTTAAGCATGTACAACGGAAAACAGTGGTGCTCAAGTAAATAGCATATGTACCTAATAAAAACTATTTAAATTGATGAATATTCTTTTTAAAATGGTATTCAAATAAAGCCAAGATATTTGATTACTTCACTTCTTAAAATCAATAGTCGTTTTCAAATTTCAATAACTTCTAAAAGAAATCTAAATATAAAATGAATAATTTCAAAGCATATCAATATGAAACTAATACATACTATATAACAAAATTCTCTTGCTACTTTTTTTCAATACATCGCCAAATTTTACAACAAATTTTAAAAGAAACAAAAAACAGACATCAACGCTGTGGTGGCCACATCTTCAATTGATACAGAACTACTTTCAAAGTTAAGCTTCAATAGTGTTCCTAATAATTCACTCGAAAAAGATTCACAAAAATGTACAGTGAGCTCTTTGCCCTCAGTAAGGCTAGCCTCTCCCTAGTTGTGGTGGTTCTACCAGGCCATTGCACAATCGGCGTCCACGTTGTAAGGTTGTGAGTCCTACCGAAGGCCTTCTGCAGATGAAGCTGTATGGAAGAAGACAATGTGGAAACAGCTTAACACTTCCTTCTTAATCATTCCACTTTTGCGAGATTTAAGTTTGAACGCTTGGAAGCTCATACCTTCAGATATCCCACCAAACTTGTGAGAAAGAAATGAAACGCCTGAGAAAATTTGGATTGGCTACTTGACGCTTTGTTGACTTATACGATCGAATAAAGGAATTCTATTTTTATGGCTTCACAAAGGACTGTGTTGAATAGTTCGACTATGTGCGAACTGTGGAGCAACGATCAAGCCTTACTAACACATACAACCTGAGGAAATTATTCAAAGGCCAACTAATAGAAAAACTGATTGCAACACTTCAAAAACTACCCCAACTGAGGAAACGACGACTTGCAGTTTCGTAATCTTTCTCGCCTATATAAGAAACTATGTAATATCCCCACTTCAAGCTCTGATTATCAGCTGGTTATTACTTTTATTCTGATTACTACCTCGCTTAAAAAACTGGTTTTGTTTTTAGCAGTACTGTGCATACATATATGTACATATGTACATGTGTATAGATGTATGTACATATGTATGTATATGTATTACAAAAATACATTATAGTATGTACTTTAATTTCTTTGATGGAATTGCTCGTGCCGTAATAGTTTCTTACATACCGCAAATACAAAACTATACACACATACATTCACATATCTACATATGCATGTACGAGCAAGGCCAATGACGAGGTTTGTCAAACTCAGGTGACACGCAGGGATTTACGACTGCCTACAAAACATATAGCGGAAAATGTGAGAAAGAATTTCGATTATATAAGATTGTACATATGTACATACACATGTATTTACATGTTGTCACTACATACAGATGCAATGTAAAATTGAACTGATTATATTCCTAGAACTGTTGATTGTCGGTATTTCGCAGGACGTACATACATTCTATCAATCTAGGCAAACTAAACTGCATATTTTGTATTTGGAAATGTTGCATTTATTAACGAAAATTTCGTTGCATCAGGGCAACAATAAATGCTAACTCATTTCACTTTTTCCGGCCCCTTAAAAACGCGCACTCAGCGCCCAGCCAGCAGTCGTCAGCAAGGTTAGCGTCCATCAATAAGTGTGTTCAAGGTATGTTCGATTTAAGTATTAATTTATATCCATGTTTCGATTGATTTATTTTGTTGATTCATATGTATGAATTAAGAGGCTTTAAGCAAGGCTATTTTATAGTAACTGCGGTTGAAGCTTGAAATTTGCGAGATGGACTTAAATATTTTCAAACAAAAAAACAGTATTGAAAATTCCAATAAGCATAAAAAATTAAATTTGTTTTGCCTCTTTCGTTTTTTAATTTTACACGAAATAAACTTTAAATTTTTAGCAAATACGATTTATTTTACATTTGTTTAGTATACATACATAACTTATACGAGTAACAATCTCGACTATTTCAGTATTTCAGAGCATAAACATTGTTTTTATTCACTAACCTTCGCACTAGAAAAACAAAGAATATGAATCTCTTAATATTTCTGAGAAAAAAGTTAAAACCTCAGTGCACTAATGTACAGTCAGGTTCATATTAAATGCAGTGCGAGTTGATTATATGCTTCTGTGCAAAATAACTAATTTATTTGAAATTTTGCTTTAAACCGTATTTTCAGATTAACATAATAGTATATAAAATCACTATTAATCCAGGCTCGGATATAGTAACCGTAATTCTATTCTATGCCATAATATCCAAATATTTAATAACAAACATAAAAATTTTAAAGAAAAAATGTCGCGATCTACAAAAAATAATTGGTGCTCAACGAAAGCAGTGTTAAGTAGTCTAAAATTGAGAAATAAACTTTAGACATGTGGCAAAAAAAGAATCGACAGACAAATCCATTGAATTAATTAGTTAAAAGGCAATCAAATATTAGTTCACTGAACGTTATGGAAGGCATACACGCACCAATTATTGTACCAATTTCATCGAATTGTACAACTGATTGTTACGTATATATATGGGGCAGTTGTATGGGTTGTACAAACTGATTGGATGAAAATCAATTTTTTTTGATATTTTGTCAAGTTGGTTGTGTTAGTTGAATCGTGTTTGGGTTGGTCGTGCGATTTCAAACGATTTCGCCATTTTATTTCGGCTGTCGAAGAGAACTTCCGAACTCATGTTTAAGCCACGAAGTGAATATTCAAAATGAAGTTGGCCTCAAAATTGTATTAAAAGTTGTGTCGTATGTAGCGACAAGGGCAATTTCTACCCCAACTCAATCAACCAACTAATTGTTGTGTGTATGCCATCCATTAAGCATGACTTGAACCATAATGTCAGTACAGGGAGATTCAGAATAAATTTGTTAGATTTTTAAGCCCAGCAGCCCAAACAAATTTATCACTACTAAGCATTTGACACTAGAAAAAGAGATTTGTATTTACGAATACCCACATAAGGTGGTCAAACCCAGAATAGCGAAATATTTAACGAACGGTTGACAGTAAAGGTAAAGTGGTCAGCAGGGAACTCTAACCTAATCAGTATGCCATTTTTGTGAACATAAATGTAATTATACATTTAGCTGGTAGTCGTTTATGAACACATCTACTTACATATATATAAGAGTATTATCATCTTCCTATCCCTTAGCTTCAATATTTTAACACTTTACGTGAACTGTCGTGGCCGCTAAATCTGTTGCGCATAGAAATAGACGAGCACATAATCGCTTTTAAAATTTTCATTAACGTTGTGGCTGTAATTAAATAGACATAATTACTTGGCACTTACCCTGCTAGAAAAAAACCAATTATAGTGGTTCTCTAGGGCTTACTATGAATAAAATTTTAGATTCGTTTGAGAGTTTTACAATTATTTTCTTCTTCTTTCTAAAGCAACAAAACAACTAATATCATTGGAATGCGAATGATCACCGGAAAAATTACTGTTATTAATTAGAATAAAATCGGTTAGGCTTGAGAAAATGTAAGGCAATTGCTTGGTGTTTGCATTCCGTGAATCTGTTACTTGACGCGAATTACTGTGAAGATCTTCAATGTCACTTGTTGTGAATAAATGAAATTTCCGACAGGGTTAATAGGTGTACCAAGTGTGGCGACATACTGTGTGATGAAGAAATACATTGAATTACATTTGCATATACTCTTTTCTATTTTTGTTAAAAGGAAAACTATTTTTTATGTATTTACAAAATTATACATTTGCATGTTACAAATCATTTACAGCTTTATTTTCATAAAGAAATAAGTGTATCATTCTAAAATATGCGATTATGTTAATTATCGGTCAATTTTGAATTTCATATAATTATGTTGAATACAAAGTATATTATTTCATGAAAATATTAGCCACTGGAGAACAAACTAATACCTGAAATTAGTTAATTCAACTCCGAAATTTTGTTTAATTAGATTCGATTAGATAAGTAAATGAGGATTACACTGCCACCTAGGGTCTATTATGTTCTCTCCTGAGTTAGAACGTCTCAACTAGCCACAGCAAAATGATAAATTTCAATATATTCCTACGTTCTATTGAGGCAATGGGATCCCCATTTAGAATCAAAGATCCAAGAGCATTTATCCTCCGTCGATGAGCAGGTGTTCTGGTGTTTCCGACTCCAAATTGCAGAACCGGCAATTCGCACAAGAAGCTAGGCGCATGTTAAATAAGTGCTTCTTGAGCTTACAATTGCCAGTGTAGAGGGCGGCAAGTAGCCTGAGTTTCTCTTGGGAGAAAGGTTACATATTTAAACCTTATAAGGTTGTAACCACTCATTAGCAACTCGGCATGGCGCATGCCTAAGAGTTATTGCCAATGCTTCTCCCTACCCACTGCTTCATCATTGCGGAGCAGCTCGGTTATGTTGTGGGGACCAACCGCAATAAAAAATTTTCCGGTCTATTCAGTCGTTCTATACACTCCTGCACCAAAAGCGATTTGATCTCGTACGCGGAAATCGCTTTGAGTGCCGCTTGACTATCGCTTAGTATACATAGCTATACGTTCATTGTGATAGTTGAGTTCGAGTTTTACCTCTACTAATAAAGATCTTCAACGATTTTTTGTACGTCTTATTTCAAAACATAACCTAAAAATACTAAATCAAAGGACTTTAAATTTATAAATGTATATGTTATGCATTTTTCATGTTAGAAAACCACGCTAATACTTTTCCAGGAATTATACCTTAATTTCTGCTTCAAGTTATATAAATTTACTAGAAACTAATGGTTATCGTAATGCTTTCGTAATTGTAGTTTCCAATGAATTGTATGAATATAATTTGCTATCAAAACGCAAACACACTCGCACAGTTTGTTCTAATCAACATCGACACATTGAACTTTAAACTTTGCAGCTCGAAATACAAACACATATGTATTTCTGTAGATATAGACACGCACGTGAATGTATTTGTGTTTTTATAATAAATAGCAAAAAGCTCTAATCGCTGTAATTCAATGTTCAATAATGGCTGTATAAATAACTTTTAATATATGCTAGTTGTAATTATAGCTTTGAAAACTATTTACACTTCCACAAATATATCAAAAGCTGTTTAGAAAGTAAATAAATTATATAAGTTGTTTGCCCATATACATACATACATATTTTATAATTTTTTTTTTTTTATATGTACATATATGTGCATAATTTTATAAATAATCACTTTCCAAGTAAATATAGTATATAGCATATAGTTGCACACATTTGTACATAACGGTAGCGCAAAATGAAATTAGTGCACGAAACAATTGCAATAGCTTTTGAAATAGTTCATGTATTAAAAATAAAAAAACGGACATGTCGCCAAGCCAACTCAAACAAGTGTGGACACCTCATGCCTTCTCTTGAATGTCAAAAGTTTTACAAACGCTTCTGGATGTATAAATCAGTATTGATAGTTCCAGTTGTAACAAAAGATCTGCCTCTTTTACCACAGCTACAAATTGCTTGCCAAACCAAAAATTTCTTTGAAATCCTTGAATTTTTTTGTTTTTTAAACTCCTCTTGGACATTCTCTCTATTATCTGCAACAAAAAAATACACACCAGGAAGCTGAGAAAGTCTCCTAGCACATACGTCTCATCATCTATAATGCAGCAATTAAAATTTTTGTAGAAATGAAGGTGAAGCCGTTTAACTCGATCTTTTGCGCTGTTATAAAACTTTCTGAACTTATGCAAGCTTTCTCCTTTTTAACTCTTCTGACAAAAATTTCAGAACACTGTAGTTTTTCGCTATTTTTCTTCCTGATATGTTGGGCTTTTTCGCAAAAAACGCTATTCGTCTTCTTAACAGGGTTTTTAAAACCTTTCGTTCTACTACTTTCTTGCTTCCTATTGGAATTCAGATCTTTGCCTAACGTTTTAACAAAACACGACACGGTATTCTTGGAAACATTGGCTTTTCTAGCAGTTGTTTTCATTTTTCGTTACAAAATCGAATAATTTTTTCGCGCACTTCTAGTGGACTACTCATTTTGAAAGCACAACGTATCGACTGCTGTTGAAACTTCACAGGAGCATTGGTTTTTATTTTGTGATCAAATTGAAAGGTGAAATTGTCCATTTCATCTCCTTAAAAGTAATCCCCTCCCGCTCCAATACACTTATGCCAACGAATTTTCCAGTCATCATGGCACTTGGAAAAATCCTCCGTCGTGATGGCCATCAGAGCCTTCTTCGATTCAGCTTTTATATCCTCAATTGAGTCAAAACGGTGTTCTCGGAGTGGTCATTGCTGAATAGCCAGAAGTTACACGAAGGTAAATCAGACGAATGTGTTGGCTGCGGCACGATATTATTTGAAAATTAATATTTTTGGCGTGAAATTTAGCTTAGATGTCACTAACAGTACTACCAACTTACGGAAAAAAATCTCTGATTCGCGAATCCCCCCGGGAAGTATAAATTAATTCAATTTGATCACATTAGTATAGCGTTGGAAAAGAGAAATTTTAAGCTTCATTCAACCAAAAAAATTAAATTCGGGAAACTTGAAAAAAGTTACAGCTGCTCCAAAAAGGAGTGAAAATAATGAGTGAAATTCGCTAGATTTTGACATTTTTGTATAACAAAGGGAAGAACGCCACGCAAGCCACCAATGAAATTTGTGAAGTTTACGGAGACGATGCTGTATCAGTTCGTGTAGCACAACAATGGTTCGCTCGCTTTTGAAATAGAATTAGACCACAATGGTACATTATTATAAATATAAAAAAATATTTTATATTATAAATATAAAAAAATAAGTTGAAGTTTGATTAGAAATACGAAAAGGCTTTTTCAACCACACAATAAATATAAATGTTAGTCATTTCAAAAATTACTTTTAAAACTATGTATATACAAATTTTATTTAAATTAATTAATATTCGAAATATTTTTTATGAAAAAAAAGTCACTCCCCACAAAAATATCTATAATTGTGATTGTTGGGACTCTCGAAACCCATACCACTGCCTACCAACTGACAATAACACACTCACTTCACTTGACTTCTGTCTTTGTTAACTTGTTTTCATGAAATCGAGCAAACTTTTACAAGAATACAGACTTGAGTGCGCACTAATCCTCAAAAGAAAAACTTATCGGTATATACATAGAATATCATATACTTGTATAAATTCGACATATCTGGAGGCGCTCAAATCAAAAATCGTTTCATGTGAAAATATCAAATAGTGTTTATTTTTAGTTCCTTGCTCTGTTGCAATGATTTTAACACCGAAATTTTTTTAACTCATATTTTGTTTACGGCATAGTTTTTCGGTGTAATTAGATACTCAGCAAGAAATTTAAATTTCGAATGTACTTAAATTGTTATTTAGCATACAAATGCACAATCACATATACATCTAATCCACGTTTTGAAATACTTATGAGGTTTCAAATATCAATATATTTCGTGGCGTTATTTTGTGGATACACGCAGTTAATATTAGCGCTGTTATTGTTCTAATTTCGATCTTAATGTCATGTTCACAATAATAATATATATAATATAATACAGAAGCGATAACGTAAGTAAGTTTTGATATATCCAAAAAAAATTATGCGAAACCAAAAATTTTGTACTCGCTGAAGTGAACAAACTCAATCGCAACTATTAAAATATTAAATTATTATTTACTGACCACATTTCGTTGGCTTGTGGCTTAGATTTTCATGAAGAAACAAAAAACATAAATTGCATTTTATTCGTTTTCGAATAAAAAAATTTCAAAATATGTATATTTATGTATATCTATTTCTACTTATTAACAACTCAAATTAAAAAGGAACAACATGAAAAGGTTGTTGGATACAAAACTTTATACTAATTCCTGAGGTATTAGTCACAAGGGGAATTGGATTAAGATAAAGTAAAACCTCTTTGAATAGCTTAAACCTTATGATGTTTACGTTTTATATGATGAAAAAATAATATTATAAAATTAAAGTCAAATCAAAAAGCAACAGAAATGGTAAGGGGCCTATACGACCGCAACAGCAGCTTCAGTACCAGTACAAGCACAAATATGAGTCTGCCTTCAGAACGAAACGAGAGGAACACTTATGTATACATATATAATATATGTATAATATTTATTGCTAATTCCACATTATCAACTACCAATCCGCGATAATGTTTTGTTTAAGAACGCTCACCTTAGGCACATAGCAGTAAAGAAACTTGTGCTCCTTATCCACAATCATATGATCCATTTGCTCATCCGTCAAATCATCCAGGGTGCGAGCGCTATAGCCCAACGTTTCACATTGTTTCTGCAAATATTCCTGTCGCTGTATATTAATGGTCTGTGTTAGTTCCAGGCTGTGTTCGGCGATTTTCACATTGTTATTGTTGCCTTCCTCAAAGGCGGCACGGTTGAGGTCAACTTGCAGCATACATATAAAAGTAAACGCGGACAAAGCGATCAACCAGGACTGACGGCAGCAAATTGAATTCACCTCCGCTGACGGCATGATCATCTCTGTATTCTTAGGCTGGCGGCTGGCATACATGCGTCGTTGCGACACAATACCACGATGCGGTTGTGTGTATATGTGGTTTGGTGGAGATTTCGTGATTTTGACTTCTTACTTTTTGTGCGACGCGGTGGTAGTAGTGGTGGCGAAATGATGTGTGACATGGAAATCTTGAAAAGCTTTAACATTTGAATTGCGGAGGCTTATGGACGTACAATTTGCTTTAAACAATGTCGTTTGGTTGGCACTACTGCACACTTTCAACTTGCTTCTTAATCTTTATTAATATTTTTTTTAGATTTCGGATTTATTTTAAACTAGAATATACATTTTTTGGTAACTTTATAGATAGAATGGTTGCACTGATTATTGCCGGCGACGTTTGTAGTATATTTCACGTTTGCAAAAGCGTAATGTTGAACCGTTTTCTATGCCGCATTCACTCAACAATTTACGTCCGTCGTGGTCGAAAAGCGGCGTTTTGGTATGAGCATCGATCAACATGAAGGCGCGCCATAGAAAACGCCATGAAACCGTTGTTCGATGTGGATGACCGCAGCGCGTTGTGGAGTAGACGAATTCTCCGGTGCTTCTGTTCGCCGCCAACCAAGCGGCATTAGTTTCAACCTGTTGTTGGCGTTGCTGACATGCTGCCACTCTGTTGTCAGTATGGTCGGAGTTATCGTTGCTATTGCTCGCATTTCCAGTTTCTTCGGACATATGTCGTCTGCGTCGTCGGCTTTCGTATCGCTCACGCAACTCTCTTTTATGTTGTACACGTGCGGTTGATTCGATTGCTCTCTTTAAATTAGCTATTGTTGGATGTGACTGCGCCAACTAATGGAAAAAGAAAACAAAAAACTTAGATTAAAGCCTCTGTAGGCGCGAAAGGTTTACGAACAACTTTTACACACATACATATGTACATATACGGAATTTTTAAATAACTTAATTGCTTGATTGAACTTTTGATCAGCAATAAAATAAAGAAATATAATTTTTTAAGTAAGTAATATAAAATGTAAGTTTATAAAGTTTGAAGTTGAAACTTTTAAGTTTTTATTTAACATCAGCAATCATAAAAGCTGGGAAGTTTATTAGACAAACAGCCGTGTCTAGAAAGGTGTAAGAATAAGCCACATTAAAAGTCACGCCACCTTAAAATGACACACTAGCTGACACTTTAGCTTTTATTCATATACATATATGTAAATACATACATACATACTACCTTTGTATTCATTTACAGGTATATTTGCGCATCAGCAATATAAGACAAATAAAAAACGTGTTGTAATAGGTGAGCGCTCTTATGTTTTCGTATTTCATGAACGCCACTGTAGGAAAAATATAGTTGTGGTAACTAGCAATAACCGTTAACCGGTTTTAATACTTTTACATGGCAACAATTAAAATTGCAATTAATACGTTTACACGCAAATATGGTTGAGCCCTCGAAAATTGGTAGCAAACAAACAATTTTGAAAAAAAGCACATTTTCAGACATGGTGAACTATATATTATATTCATACTTTACCTGAATCATACTTTTTTCGAATGCCACCCATGAAGATATCTATTTATACTCTTACAACCTGTTGCTACAAAGTATTATAGTTTTGTTCACCTAACGGTTGTACGTATCATCGAAAACTAATCATGATAGATATAGGGTTATATATAGTATATATAAATGACCTGGATGACGATAAAAGTTAAAATCTGGGTGACTGTCTGTCCGTCCGTCCGTCTCTGCAAACTGTAACTTGCGTAAAAAATGAGATATCTTGATGAAACTTGGTATGCGGGTTTCCTACTAAAAAAAAATACCGAGTTCGTAGATGGGTGTTATCGGCCATGCCCACAAAACGACATTAAACGAAAACGTATAAAGTACAAAACTCAGTCCTAAATTAAGATAGATAATTTCAATTTGGTTTTGCAAAAGTAAGCGTGGCGCCGCCTTCTAACAAGTTTAATGTACATATCTCCTAAACCACTAAAGCTAGAGCAACCAACCGCCAGTAAGGGTACTGTTCAAAACTACCAAAATCGCAATAAATCAATAACTAATTACGCCAGAGACATTGAATTTTACCTCCGAGATGGTATGAGACGGCTTTATGAGAGCCGGTGTGGATTGGACGATGGGCGTGGCATTGCTCACTTTTTGGTGAAATCAAATATCTCTGAACCCGACGTTTAGTACGTGACATTTTCATCATATTTTTATGTCACAGTGCTAAAATGAGCGAAATCGGACGCCATGCTTCAGTTTTCTATAACTAATAAAACATCAGAGAAACTGCGACCACCGTTTGTATAAATTATATTAACTAACGACAGCAATCAGGAGGACCACTGCATTCATTGCCGCTTAAAAGCATTTATAATATAAAGATAACAACAAATATGATAATATGAACATATATGCATAATTGACGCAGTATCACTACTATAGACGCAAACGGCTCAAAACCTTGAACTTGAAGCATAAATCATCAAGAAATAATGCTCTGTTTGCCAATTAAGATGCTAAATGTTACTTGAGGTTAATTAAGCTGCAAACTTTCATTTCTAAAAAAATCATTTAAATAAATTTAAATTTCAAACAATCATTTAAGCACTGATTTTATTTATGTCTTCAATGTCTCCATCCCAGAGTAGAATAGTTTTGTGTTGTGTGTATCACTTAAACTAAACGAATTCCTATTAAGCCGTTTAGAATTTGCCGCCATTTCGAAATATGCAAAACTTTATGTCAAGAGTATCGGGAAGATGCAAATATATGTATATATATTTATTTGTAAGCAGTTCCATTCTACTTGCTGGGGAATACTATCTCCAATTATAATTTGTCGCTACTCAATTTTATGAATACATATTTATGTATGTGTGAATTTACTTAAATCAATTAATATTTCTACAATAAATTCTTTTTTTCTCACTACAATCGCTCTGTCATATTGACCCAGATTCAAAAGTAACGTGCTAAGTGATTATGCTTATTTGCTCAAAAAGTTTGCGTATAATAATCCAAGAACAAAATTTAAATTCTTCTGAGAATCAAAACAACAACAACCATCTAGAAGTTTTAACGGGTGGGCCATCTAACGTTTTAAATTATAATTATCTATATTTCGACATTGGAAACGTCAAATACCATTCGGAAAGTGACAGATATTCAGTAAAAAGTCTAAAATTTACGAAATGGGCCGCTATTCACTAGAAGAAAACTGGGAAATATTGAAAACTTTTTTCCAAAGTGGTGAGTCTTCAACCCAAACGTCAACGTTCATTTCCCGCGCGTTCAACCGAAAATATTGCGGCTGTGCGGATTTTGGTCTGGCGGAATCATCGGCCCATTTTTCTTCGAAAATGAAGAAGGAACCGCCGTAACCATCAATGGTGAGCGTAATCGCGCAATCTTAACCGAATTTTTCTTCAAGCAAATTGAAGTGGAAGACTTGGACAACATTTGGTTCCAGCAGGACGGCGCTACGTGCCATACAGCAAACGCTACACTCAATCTTTTGCGCCCTATCTTCGAAAATCGCATAATCAGCAAAAGAGGTGATGTGAGTTGGCCTCCCAGAAGCTGCGATTTAACTCCACTGGACTATTTTCTGTGAGGAGCTGTTAAAGATTAATGTTACGCCAACCATCCAGAAACAATTTAAGACCTAAAGCACGAGATTCAAACTGCTGTAGCTGCCATAAGGCCTGAAACCTTCGAGAAAGTACTCCAAAATTGGGTGGATCGGATAAGCTACTGTAAACTCAGCCGCGGTGGTCACTTGTCCGAAACTGTTTTCCATAAATAAATTTCATAAAACAACCTTTTAAATAAATGTTAGACCTTTGAAAAATATCAAGCCGTTTTTTTTTATTGACTTTTTAAATTTAAAATTTTATATGGCTCACCCTGTAGTATATTTTACCTTTAAGTGATTTGAGACTAGTTTTATATTGATAATTGCTTGTAGTTCTTTAATTTTTCATGTTTCGTATTCATTTTACCGTTATTCTTTATAATAAAAAACATTGCAAATTAACCGTCAGTTTTCAATTCAATTATGAAGAAATGAACTTAGAAAACACATTTACTTCGTTTGCCCCGAAGTTATTATACACTTTACAAATATACAAGTTTCTATGGTTAAATGGCTAAATCGTCTGAGCTTGTAATGCTGATCATTTACATATGTACACATTTGTTATGGCCTCAAAATTTTCCTTCTGGGTGTAAATATATTAATATTGATAGTAATTTAGTAATTTCTCATATGAAATTTTGATATTACAGGAAAACGTTTAACTCCCTAAGGTTAGGTTAGGTTAATCTGGTATTCCAATAAGACACGCAAAGACCAGTTATAGTCTTTTGCAATACCAGATGGAGTTCAGTTGCTAGGTTCATGAGGACTAGTCGTCCTTTAGGATACCTGCGCTTGACGTGATTTTTACCAGATTCTGCGGTCCCACTATCAATACCTTCTCCAGTGTATCATACCGTGGGGACCCCAGAAGCTTACAGCGTAGTCTTGCCAATGCGACATTTCCTGGAGTCTTCTCGATATGTCAGTCCCATTTTCCTACAGTCTCTCTTATCGAGTGCCAATAGGAATTTTGTGTACTTCCGATCTACCGTTTTGCACATGACTTTTGCAGTTTTGCATCAAGGTAGCTCGTTCCATCGGGTTTTGATTTTCTTTACTATGCTTCTGTCCAGATCGTCGTATAGACAATGCATGGGTTTCCCAATGTTGTTCGCGTTTTCGGGTGTTAGTCGTACACCATTCTTGGCAATCTCGTCCACTATTTCATTTCCCTCGATGCCTTTGTGGCCTGGCACGCAGTAGAAGTCAAGTTGCCCGCTTCTGGCAACCCTTTCCACTGCAGCCCTTCTTCCCAAGATACTTACTGCTTGACTGTCTACGTAAATGTTGACTTTGGAATTGCCTGCAGGTGCATTAGAGGCCACCTCCGCGGCTTTCGCAATAGCAAAGACCTCAACTGCAGCTGCCTTATGCCTAACTCTGGATAGTATTATCCCCACACCAACTC
The DNA here is from genome assembly GCF_016617805.1 of Bactrocera tryoni. Taxonomy (NCBI): domain Eukaryota; kingdom Metazoa; phylum Arthropoda; class Insecta; order Diptera; family Tephritidae; genus Bactrocera; species Bactrocera tryoni. Next base: position 32,337,242 of record NC_052500.1, on the reverse strand, counting down.
CATCGTCTCTTTTCGGTAAATTCACCTGCAGCCAGTAACAGTCCCGCCTATTTTTCTGCGCATTTTTCAGCGAAGACAGGTTTAGTACCATTTTAACTCCCTAAAGACCGGGAATCAATTGATATATAATTCGATTATATTGACTTTACAAACCAAATTTAAAACTAACTTCTGTGTTAGATAATTGGATTTTCGAGGAACTAGTAATTATCTGAAAGCAAATTTAATTTGCAATTATTTCCTCAAAAATTAACATTCGGGTAAACCACAAAGAAATACTTGAATAACGTACTCTCAGAGATTAGGTAAGGGACTTTTCAAGTAAACGGCCCTACCTAATTGAAAAATACAGAACTACAATACAGATTGCATCGCTATGCAATTGAGTTCAATTCAAATTTCTATTTGATTTTGCCGATATATATATATTTTTTGTAAGTAATTTGTTCGTTTTGCAACAGTAAAGTATAAAGCGCTAGAAAAGAGTTAGTTCTTTTATTACCGTTCTCACGAAAATCGTGTCTATATAATCGGAACAAATCCGAACTGCCAACTCCGCCGCTACAACAGCAATATCTATTATTACCATTTTTGAATATGCCTCTACTTACAATTATTGTTAGTGTTGATAAGCCATCACGTTCAATATAAATTGTAGTTGCATAACCATTCGCTACCGCTATCTGAAAAAATAAGAGAAAATTACAATATGATTTTGGGTCAAAATATAACTATTTATGTAAATTGCATTTACTACTTGTACAATTAAAAACAGCTGATAAAAAATATATAATAATATCTACTATATTAACATTTTTTTGCAAAAAAAAAAAAAACAAATTCCCTAAGAAAGTTTTCTTAGGGCATCAAAAATCAACGAACAGAGCCGCACAGATTGTATCGAAGATGTACCTAATTTATAAGAGATAAGTGCAAAGTTGTAGGAATACAAACATACCCACATGGTATGCACGTATAATTGTTAAGATACTTCACTTAAGAAGGATTTTTTTCCTTAAATAAATACATAACTACATACATTCTCAAAAATGTTGTGTCTAGATTTCTAGTCGACCCAAAAAAGCGATTCTAAAATTATCTACTATTTGAAAGTAAATATAATTACCTCACCATGAAGTTCTTCTGGCGTTATATCACATGGAATATCTGAGAGTACCTCATCAGATTCCAAAATTTGTTGCAGCTTAAGTTCAGTGGCCCGAACTAACAGTTCATGATCTCTCCTTTCAGCATCCAATTTAGGAATACGTTTTTTCTTACCCGGCTTTTTATCACCCGGCGTCAAATGACGTTGCTCACGTTGATATTGTCGCAACAAATTTATTGGCATTCTTTTTCTATTTCTTTTGCGGCGCATATTATAATAATACGTTACACCTATAATAGGAAATATGCCTACACAAATCTAATATTTGTCTTATTAAATATTTCTGAATATGTCACATATGTTGGAATCATGGTTGGAATATAAACAAACTATGAGGTAGTGATGTGTCGATAACAGTGCTAATAAAAAGATAACGATTATTTATATCGGCTAATATCGACAAATCGATTTTAAATCTTAAATCCCAGGGATCTTGTGTTATGTTTTTTGTACCATTTTCACTTAAAAAACAAAAATATGTTAATTATCCTATGAAAGACAGGCGTTACCAGTAAATATGCTCTCACAATAGTCGGTTATACGATAGCTGCACTCCTACTGATTAATAATTTATTTGGTTTTTATGTTTCAGATGCTCAGAAGAGTCAAAATTAACAACGGCACCGGGAGTCATCTTTTAAGATAGCTTTTTTTGGACGTCATTTTTAATATTGTTAAAAAATTTTTTTATTTAACAAAAATATATTTTTGTACTTTTCATAAGTATATAAATAAACTGCAAAAAATTTTAAACTGATTCCTCTTTTTTTAAACCTAAAAAAAATCCAGAAAATACCCTTAATTTGAAGGTTCTAGACCACCGGGACCCCTTAAAGTCATCTAAAGTGAGCCCAGGAAACCTGCTGTTTTGACGGGTTCATACCATAGGGGAAGGTGTGTTAGATGAAAGAGGTGTTTAGAGTCATGCGGGACATATAACATACATATATTTCGTATGTTGGTGTCGATTCTGAATAAGTATGTACTAGTTTGGGCTGCTACATTAACCACAACAAAGTTGGCAAGGGTCTCTATAATATGGGGGCAACTTGTGTGTCTAAAGTTGGTTTCGTCTGTATTCTTAGGGTTGTTGTCAGTCGTATTATTTTATATTAAAATCCAGTCTATAATCCGTCCAGTTCGTTAATATAGTCGCCGTGGATTTAGTGTGGAAGAGTGTTGTAGTGAAGAAGCTATTAAGAGAGCCTGAATGTCAATATCATACAATCAGCTAAGTATCAGGCTATGCGAATTCCCTCAAGTTGTTGCAGAAAATTCGAAATAAAGAACCTAAGCAGTAAAAGAAAGAAGCACCATCGTACGGACCTGCTGTTTACTCTTATTAACAAAGAATTTTAACCTCGAAAAAATATTATATAAAAAATAATACATACATAACTTTTGAACGTAGAGTGTTTGATGTCTTCTAGTATTAAAAGCTTTTGAGAAGAATATGATTGTACTCTCAAAGCGTGGTTTTTAATTTAGGCTTGAAGCTAAAGGCATTTGTTGCTTTAACGATAGAAAACATTCCTAAAGTAATTTCGTGAAATTGTACCAAGTCCATTCCAGTTACTTAGACCCGACTGTCGTGGGAACGGAAAGTCCAAGTTCTTTTGTGGTACTGTACACTTTCCGGAAATCATGTTAACTGTTTACGATACTCAGGTGGTGAGTGAAGAATAACAAGCCCTCAAGTGTCTTCACTACAGGGCAAAAAAGAGTTATAGGATGATAAGACTTCCCCAGGTTAGCGGATTTCTTAGATTTAAGTTTGGGGAATACCTTTCCGACTTACCACACATCGCGTAATATTAGTCAATCCCGTTGACTTTAAAGTGTTTTCTTTCGTACGCTAACGAATACGATATTACGAATGAATTCAATTCGACCATTATCAAGCTCACAAAGTCGTGATTTCCAGAAGAAAGAAATTTTGAATTGTTTTTCACCTTCTTCGTCTTCGTTTAACTCCAACAATTACAACAAATATTTTTAAATGCCTGATTTTACTTTTTATATGTTACTCAACAATCACGTTTGCTTCTTTTTACCTCATTGAATACCTTATTTGATACAAAATAAAAGCATTAAAATTTCTTCTTGACAATAGATAAATCAGATTATAATTTTCATTAAAGATAGTATCGCCAAATTGCGCTATTTATTTTTTATATATTGACATGAGCAATTGCGGTAAATATGTAGATCGCAATCCGACTTTGCGGGCAGCAGGGAAATGTTTTGTCTCGAAAGAGAAGGCGGAAGACGCGCTGAAAATTTTCTCCACGGAAGAGGCAGCGGAAAATATATTGCTCACAAAATGCCGCCTCAATAACAAGAACTTAAACAACGATGTTTTGCCCTTCCAGCGATATATACCAGAGGAAAACATAAAGGAATTACTTAGTCCTGAATTGAAAAAGAGTAGATTTGTTGTATTCCGCGAAAAATTTGCCGAAAATATGTATTTTAAGAAACCTGAACTCGGTAAAGTCTTTCCATTGGACTCAAAACCTCAAAATATAACCAACGATAATACTACCTTTGGGGACTCTACAATACGATCCGAATCATTATATGATCTCATATTACCGCGAAAGTCTCCAGATGAAGTGAACCGCGAATATGTTCGCTGGCATGAAAAGTATATTATCAGCCATGGACATTACTTACCTTCAGAACAATTAAGTCGCCAGTAAGAAGCATTATACTATTTTCACACAACTGTTGAGACTGAAGAAATAAATTTTAATTCTTAGTTATAAAAAACCGTTCGACAAGAATAACCACTTCGGTATAGTTTACGATGTGGACTTCAATGGAAAATATGTTAAGAGAGCAATTCAACAATGTGATAATCTTATTGTTATCAGTAAGGCGCAAAAGCAATTCCTTGAAAGGACTTTGGGCCGTTTGGGACGCAGTATTTATAGGTAAAGGAAATAATATTTTAAGTTGTAATTACACCCTTGACCGAAATTTTGGGCTCTGGTCTGGAATATTAAGTATGTTTATACACTACTCACTTAATAATACTATACTATATACTCTTAGTTTTTAAATGGGACCTAAAAAAAACTTTTTCTCACCTAGATGCTGCTTATTTGGCGGACCCACCAATATAGTACCACTATGGACATGGCTTCTATATAAACTAACCGATCAAAATCAAGTCTTTGTATGACAAAATTTTTAATTTGAATCGGTAATCTCCGAAGCCATTTTTCAGATCGGACGTACAGTCTGACCAATCCAACTCAAGTCCTTGTATGGAAAACTTTTTTATTTGACAAGATATCTTTATTGTCCGCGACCATAGTACAATCTCCGAACAAATTTTTCAGATCAGACCCCTGTAGTATTTAGCTTCCACACAAACCGATCGCTGTAAAAAATGCGCTGTGAAGGGTATTATAACTGCCGATACTAACGCTTATTCTTATTTTTCTTTTATTATTAGAGAAAATCGTTATATAACACCCGAAATGTCTTTCGGTGCACCCTCTGGCGCAGATGAATGTAATGTGAAAGCACTTATGGAAATACAAGATCAGTGTGAAGGAACGAGTCCTCTTATAACTGCATTGGGACATTTAAATAAAGTGCGACAGAAGCTATTCGAACGCCACAACTTTCATATGCAAGATTTAAAATTGGCTTTGGAGAATCATGACATTAAAAAAACAGGACGGTTAACATTGAAGGAATTGTTTGAAATATTAAGGCAAGAGGGCGTTTATTGTAATTCGGAAAAGATAACTACAGCGCTACGTCATTTCAAATTGATTGAAAACGAGGGTCTACCAACAGAAGGTGTCAAATATGAAGAGCTATGGAAGCTCATACATGTACAATACCCAATACCGAAAACTGGGAATATCTCAAAAATGCCACCAAATATTTATAACAAAGAGACCACCTACCGATTACTCTGTCAAGATCGAAACAAACCACCCGCTGAAGCCATACCATCGAAGCACTTCGATCCGGAGAATGCAGAAGAGCCGACAACTGTCAAAGATGTTATATCTCCTGATATTCCAATGCATTTTGGGCTTGCCCCAAGTGATTTCGCTAAATTACGAACCAAAGAGGAACTGCGACGCATATTTAAACGTTTATTAGATGCAGAAAAATTCGATATTATGTGGGAAACTGCGCAAAATAAATTAAAACGTTCAAACAAATTGGTATCAGTAGATGAACTACGACAGGCTATGAATAGTCATAAAGATTGACATTGTAAATTGGGAGACGCAAATCAGAGTAATACAAAGTATTTAAATTTCATTTGAAAACAATTGAACGACAATGCTCGCAGATACCTTTGATCCTTAAACGACTTTTGATTAATTAAAAATTCTTATCTGTATGATTTAAAATACAAACATTTATGTATGTAAAAATTTGTGTGTAAGTAAACATTATAGCTCTTATTCTGATACAAGTTTAGAGAAAATACTTTTTTCAAAATATTTCTGACATGTACAGTATCAGTTTTTTAACATAAAAAATCCACAATAGCTCTAAAGCCTATTTAAGTCCATTGTCACACTGACTGTAACGATTATCCACGTTCTTTCGAACCATTGCGCGTTGATCGCACACTACGTTTGTCATAGTAGTTACGGTCTTTACGACTGCGATCTCGACTGCGACTACGGCTACGACTGCGTTGGCGTCTGTTCTCACGATCCTTTCGTCGTTCTTCATCAGAGTGGCGAACGTACTCTTTAGCACGTTCCTTTCGCTCACGTATTTGTTCTTTATCTTCCCGCTTTCTCTCAGGTGACTTATCTCTTCGGCGTCTGTGCTCCATATGCCGGTCAGAATATCTATTATCGTTCCTACTCTTCTCGTCATCATTGTGCTCATTGCGCTCATTTCGTTCCGAGTTGTCCCGTTTATCTCTTTTTGCTTTGCTTGATTTTCTTTTATCTTCATCATCATTACGATAATGATTTCGTTGCATTTTATCCAGCTTGTCATCATTTGCTCTACCCGACTTTTTCTTTGACTTTGTGGAAGAATCTTTGGACTTTTTAGAACTGCTGTTACGGTTACGATTACGCCTATTATCGTCACTGCTGCTGCTACTTCCGCTACTGCTTTCATCATCGCTTGTACTGCTGTTGGAGTCTGATGAATTGTCAGAATTACTGCTACTATTATGTTCGTTAATTTTCTTGGCTTTATTTTTTCTTGAATGAGCCTTCCGCTTTACCTTCTCCCTCTTAGAGTTTTTGTTGCTGCCTTTCTTTTTATTAGTTTTTGCTTTGCTGTGCTTTTTCTTCTTACGTTTTTCATTTTCTGAATCACTAGAGTCTGACGTATCACTAGTCGTGGAACTACTGTCTGATGAACTTGATGAGCTTGAAGAAGATGATGACGAACTTGAAGAGCTGCTTTCTTCTGGCTTAACTGCCAATATTTCAACATTGATAGCTGGCACTGATTTCGGTGCGTTTTTCAAAAATTGTCTTAATTCATCAGTTAAACCTCCCAAGCCAATCGATGTGAAAAAATTGATAGCGAAGCGCGTATTCCTAGGATTATCCTTAGGAAATAGACCAGCCAAACTTTCCGTTAAAACTTCGTCTTTCAGTTTAGTATTCAATTTCCCCAGTCCCATATATTCGGCTAATTCTTGAAAGAGAATTTTTATAAAAATCCGGCTTGAGGAGGTCGTGTCATCTTCATTTAGTTTAATACACTCCAGCACATCCCAGCCGATGGCATCCGTAAATAGTAAATGTGCAAAAAATTTACTTACATTTCGTAAGCGATTTGTATCTAAACGATGAGTTGTTTGGTATGTATCTTTGAATATCTCTTCAAATGGTTCAATATAGATTTTGTTAATGGCACAAAATCGTTGCGCTAGTAGTCCATAAAATTTTTCGTACGTGCGCTGTTCTGCACAACAATCAAGGAACATGTGACAGAGCTCGATCTCTTGACCTGGTTTCAACTGCATCTTCATCAACTTATGAGCGCATTCCTCATAATCCAAACTCGAGTTTATTGTTAGATATATTGTACGCCGTAAAGCAATTAGATTAGTTTCGGTGTTGTCGATGATGTCCCCAGCCGTTTTTTGGCCACCGTCTTCTCCTTCATTTTCTGAATCCGAATCACCAGAGCCACTTTCAGAATCGCTGCTAGAGCCCGAACCACTCCCACTACCACTAGCATCACTTCCCAATATCTCTTTACAAAGACCTTTATATTTTTCTTCATTATTTTCATACTGATCATCGAATTTGAAAGCATCTAAAAAGACAAAAAAATTCTTAGTCTTACGAAAAATTATAAATGATAGAACTATTTCAATACACATAAAAAATTTACTATAGATGTTTAATTTTCAATGTTACTCACTTAAAACATCTTCAGGATTTGTGGCCTCATCCAACATTAGCAAATGTGTAAATTGATCATCTTCTTCCACCAGCTCTAGGGACTCAATAATTGACTGATGATCTTTAAAACCGTCTTTTCGTACCTGAAATACCACTTCAATCATATACTGTACGCGTTTATCCAATTTACCCTCGTGCAGTATATTTTTAAGCATTTCAAAAATGGCTCCTATTCCTTTTGATGACACCTCAGTCAACTTCATGCCGCATTCTTTTAGAAAGGCAATAGCCACCTCCACTGAGTCGTCGGTAGGTGTTTCTACTAACAACGTTAGTATCTCCAATGCGAGAATTTCATGTGCCACACGCTGATTTACCAAATGGGCAACGAAACGTGACGAAGATAAACAAACCGCTTTATCATTTCGACGAAAGGCGCGTTTGAATTGTATCACCAAGCGCTTAAGTAACAATTCACCAATATTAGGAAATTTGGAATTGATTATAGAGACCAAAGCTGCATAGACGTGTGTGAATGTTGGCGATGCTGCTTGGGCTTGTATTATAGAACGACAAAGTAGACCCCGACCGCGTACAATATTTTCCTTCAGGAGCTCACGCGTTATAATCGCTATGTTGTCTACATTCACTTTGTTGATATAACCATGAATGGATTTTTTTAGTGCTTCCCATGCTATACGCTGATATGCAGCTGAAGCTTTATCGGTTATTTCGGCTTGCATCATACGTAACTTAGCTGGTGGAATGTAAGCACCGCCAGTACGTGATGTTAACAGATCCACAGTTCGTCGCTGGCGATCAGTAATCTTTGCCTTTGGATCGGTAACCGTAGCATTGTCATTATCATCATTTTTATTATCTTCTTTTTCTTTACGAGTTGGAGACAATTTATTACGTTTGGGCGAATTTTCAGCACTAAGACTTTTTCCTCTCTCTCTTCTTTTTTCCTTCCGATCTTCATTTTCGCAGCGCTCACGTTCGGCATGACGTCTTTTACGTTCCTCTTGTCGTCTTTCTAGGGATACTGACCGACGGGAACGTTTACGGGAACGAGATCGTGAACGTTGTCTGGAAATAGAGCGGTTGCGGGAACGGTTGCGTCGAGATGATTTTATTGGCTCTCGAGAACGAGATCTAGAGCGTCGACGTGATTTGTTTGCACTACGGGTTTCTTTTGTTTCCTGTATTTTATTATTCTCGTCAGATTTTTTAGCGGAAGTGGATTCCGATTTTTTTTCGGAATGTTGGTCCTGCAAAAAATAACATTAATTATTATTTTAATAACTTACAAAGTATAAAAAAAAATCAAACCTTGCTTTCGTTCAAATCGATAGTGTTTTCCACAGAATTATCACCAGTAGCGGTTGGTTCGATATTTCCATTCGGCCAATTAAATGCTTCTGATTCTCTATCCTTATCGTCAACTACTTGGGTATTTGCTTCGTTATGAGTTATTTCACCTTCTTCAAGTTCTCCAGGGGCTTTATTCTCCTTTGAATCACATTCAGCCGCAACAGTGGAATCGCTTAACACTTTATTTCTGTCAGGACTTACTGTGTTAGTTAACCTTACTTCATCATTTTCCTCTCGATTTTCGCAACTCTTTACACTGACTTCCTCAGGCAAGCAATCTTCGCTTGGTGTTAAAGATTTTTTTTCTTCTAACAAGGGAACTGATGAAGATTTATAATCCTTTCCATTCTCTGTAATAGTAACATCTTTTTTAGCAGATGATTCTTTTGGACTTGGAGCTGAATCAGCAGAAGACGATGAACTTGACGAACTTGAAGTTACACTTTCACTCTCACTGCTAGATGAGCTGCTATCGGTATCACTGTCTGCCATCTTTTACGAAATGAAAATATTTCACTCTAAATGCACGCCTTTAATTTGCTTTGAATTTTACAATTTTCCATGCAAAACAACTCTAGATGATTAAAATATATCGATTTAAACAGAACGTCGATATAGCTTTGAAAAATTTATCGATTAAAATTTGTAATTATAAGGTGGCCAGGTTATCATTATAATGTAAGTCATACTTCGTTCCAATATACCATTTAGCGAAGCAGCAGACCTCCCGTCCACTAGCAACAATTATGCTCCATGGAAAGATACTGTGTACCCGTACTCCTTTTATATCTAGACAACGATGTGCCCATGCCTTCGACAGATAGCTAAGAGGCAACACAGCTATTATAATCTATAGAATATCTTCTAGAGCATCTGAATATTTGCGCTGCTCCCTCACTATGGGGTGAAGACTTGGGCCGGAGTGTTCGGTCACCTAAGTTTGATTGTTCGTCTGCCTTTAGGAACTCGGTGGCTGCTGTTGCCCTTCGCGATTTGTCCTACTTGCGTTGTTAGTGTCGCTGGCACGCCTTGTCTGAGTCGCGTTACTCCGTTTTGCAACAGACCCGGTGTATGCACCCTTAGGTTTGTCTGAAGTAGGGGAAGCTTGCTGCCCATCAACTTTTGAGAGAACTTTTCCGCTACTACCGGAGTTCTTCCCTTCTGGAAGTGTAAAGAGCCGTAACAAAATCCTCAGTCGCTAGATGTGGGGAAGAGAAAAAAAAGTTCTGGTCATAATAGAAGGCAATCGACCGGTCGGTCATAAACTATGCAGCATCAATATGAGAGCTTGGATGTAGGGAAACGCAGACGAAGAGGTATCCGATTTTCCAAAACATTGCACTCCGTACGATAACTGGATGCATCTTCATATATCCCATTGAACACTTAAATAGTGAGGGTTGCATTCTTTAAATTAAAAAACACAACCCTCTTCTCATCTGCTTGGAAAACGATTTAACATCATCAGTTGTTGTTGTTTTAACGGAAGTTCAATTCCCGTTGGGATGATAAATGTCATTTGTGTTGCCGTCGATGTCATCTAACGAAAGGCCCAAGAAACGTGCTGCTTCGACGGGGTCGGACCAAAGGGAGGAAGGTGTTAGATGGGTAGGGTTTGTAGGTGGTCAGTGTCATGCGGAGACTCGATGCATGCAGGACATACATTGGGTATGTCAGGGTCTATTCTGGATAAGTAGGAGTTTAACCTGCTACAGTATCCAGAACGAAGTTGCGCTAGGGTCACACGCGTTCCTCGCGGCAGCTGGAGCTCTTCGTCTGCGATGGGTGGTGGTTTGACTCCAAGAACGCCATTCACGGGAAGGGAGTCGGTGAAGGTGTTGATGGCTGCGCTGTGAATGGCGGTCAGTACCTGTCGAAAGTTAGTTGCGTCCGAAGTCCGGTCGGCGTCCTGTACGACGTCGTCGACGTAATCCACGAATGACCTTTTGATGCTCCTAGGAGGCGGTTCCGCTCCAAGCAGATGGCTGAAAGGGTGGTTTCTGCGAAAGCATCCCAGCAGGATCTGCTTGGAGAAGAGTTCATTATGCTCCTTAACTGGGAGCATAAGCGTCTCACTGTGGAGGTGTTCAATGGGAGACATCAAAAGAAATCCTGTAGTGGTCCGGAGTGCAGTGGTTTGACAGGTCTGTAGTTTCCTCATCTGCGTGCCACTACATCCAGGCGACCATATGGGAGCTGCGTAATTGAGGACCGGCCGGCCGATTGCCTTTTATGTTGCCAACAACGTTTCTTTGTCTTTTCCCCATGTGCTGCCGGCTAGCGACCTGAGGATTTTGTTGCGGCTCTGTACCTTGGCGATAATCGCGGTCGTATGAGGAGAGAAGGAGCATAGACTGTCGAATGTTACACCTAAAATCTTAGGATTATTGACAGTCGGAATTTTGACGCCGTCGACTGCAATGTTAAGCTCAAGTCTATACTCCTTCGTCCAGTTTGTGAATATGGTCGCTGTGGATTTGGTGGGGGAAAGTGTGAGATTTTGTGCAGTGAGGAAACGAGAAAGGTCGGAGAGGTAGCTGTTTACCTTCGAACACATGCCATCGATTCGATTGCCCGACGCCAATATCGTGCAGTCATCAGCGTACGAGGTTATGGAAACTCCCTCTGGTGGTTGTGGGAGTTCCGAGATGTAAAAATTAAACAGTAGTGGGGAGAGGTCTACGTTCGGATAAAATGAAGTAGTTTGAGTTAAGCCCCACCTATATCAGACTTGACGTTACCACTCAAGCGGGTATCAGATAACCGTTACAACAACAACAGCACTCTTCGAATCAAAGAGACTACTATTTTTTTTTTGGGTATTCGACAGGACATGTTCTCTATCGCTGACCAAACTAGTGCAATGGATCCAAATGCGCTCGAGCTACGTAATAATTATCAAGATATCATGTTCACAATCCAAGCTCATAATTTTCACATTTGCTTTCTGTATTTGATGCAGGATAAAGCTCTTCGATTCTATGTATCAGAATACGGATCACGTCACCACATATCAACCGGCAGTACACTAGAATTTATTAGTGTGCTGTGGAGTGGGCACAATAGACTTTAGGTCGGGGTGCAAGACTTAATTTATTTCTATCTATCAATAGTATGTTACTCTTTATTTGGGTGAATACTATTTTACACATAATATATTATAAAATTTTTATAATACAAATTAGTTCTAATATATTTTTCCTATTTCCACCTTGAATAATTTGTGCTATTGTACCGTAATCTTTTCAAAAAGTTCAATACAATTTTAGACTTGAACACCTATAATTAAAATGTACATATATTTTTATTTTCTCCTCGTTCTATGAACTTTATTTTATATAAACTTTAATAGACTTCTTCAATTTCTAAAGTCCCAATAATTTTTTGGCAGATACAGACTAGAGCATCTGTAGTTGAATTTTTTATGTTAGTTAAGTCTTCACCCAAATCACAAGCTTTAGTCACTTCCGGATCTAATGGTAGTGCACCTAAATACGGTACATTCATTTCCGCACACATCGCTGCTGCGCCTCCTGTTTTTGCTGGAAATATTTCAGACGTTTCTCCACAACTACAACGGAATGCAGACATATTCTCTACCACACCCAATATAGGCAAATTCTGTTTCTTGCAAAAATTTATTTCTTTTCGCACATCTAATAAAGAAGCTTCTTGTGGTGTTGTTACTATTAAAGCCTTTAAAGAATCAGGAGCCTCATTATTTCGTAAATATGACACAATACTTAAATGTTCATCTGAAGTTCCAGGTGGTGTATCCAATAGTAGCAAATCCAATTTCCCCCAGTCTACTTCACTTAAAAATTGGCGAATCATGCCATTTTTTTTAGGACCGCGCCAAATGATGGCATCGTCTTGTGAACCGAGCAGAAACCCAATTGACATAAGGCATAAATTGTCATCCACACCAACTGGTGACCACCCAGAACCCGACTGGTGTACATTTTCTCCCTCAACACCAAGCAAGCGCGGTTGCGATGGGCCACATATATCAACGTCTAAAACTCCAAAATTATGTTCGGGGTATTGGCGGGATAGATAACGTGATAATAAAGTGGTGACAGTGCTTTTGCCAACACCACCTTTTCCGGAAAGGATGAGCAGTTTTTGTTTGACTTCACGCATTGCCTCAGCTACAAGCGCTTTCCCAGGATCTTCCAATTTGGTATTTGGATCACTGCATAATGATTGATTGGGGCAACCAGCGCAAGCGCTAGACTTGCCTGCATTCTCTGTACCAACTCCCGGACAGTTCTCCGGTTCAGCTTCCATCGTCCCTCCAGCCAGGTTAAATTGCCAATAAAAAAGTAAAAGCTGCTGGTTAGCTGAATAACTGTTTTTGTTTGTTTTCAACCAAGTTTTCTAATGAACCAACTAATACGGCTGTCACTTGTCTATTTTAGACTCTACAAAAAATATAATGCAATTGTGACTAAGATAAATCTAGAACAATATAAAATGCACCTTACAACTTATGTGTAAATCTTTCTAAATATTATTTATCATATTTTGTTAAATCACTATTACACAAAACCGGGTTACTTAGTGTCTCTACAAGCAATAGATGTTAACTGGAAAATCATCCCAGAGTCAATATTGCTAATGGATACAACATGATAGAAGATAGAGATTACGAAAAGTTTTTACTGTTACTATTTTGGCTTTGTTTGCTTCAAATTATAACTTAAAAATAATTGGTTTACAAAAATAAAGTATGATAATGCACACACTAATCGAATAATATCCACTTCAAGCACTTTTCGTTCATGCCAATAATAAAAGATGTATATAGCAATATATCTGAGTTGCGAATAGCAATAGAAATTGCTTGTAGAAACGGGCCATTACTTTCTAATGGAAGGCATACATGCACCAATTATTGTCCCAATTTCATCGAATTGTACAACTAATTGTTACATATATGGCGCAGTTGAATGAGTTGTACAAACTGGTTGGATGATAATCAAAATTTTTTGATATTTTGTGAAGTTGGATAGCGTTTTGTTTGGTCATGCGATTTCAAACGATTTCGCCATTTTATTTCGGCTGTCAAAGAGAGCGCATCATATATAATAAGCAAAGCAACAACTTCCGAATTCATGTTTAAGCAACGAAGTGAATATTCAAAATGAAGTTGGCCTCAAAATTGTATTAAAAGTTGTGTCGTATGTGGCGACAAGGGCAATTTCTAGCCCAACTCAATCAACCAACTAATTGTTGTGTGTATGTCCTCCATAAGGGTTACTTCAGAGGACGTATTGTGGAGAAGGCGAACGCTAGAACAGAATGGAATCGACGATGAACTGCAGTAACCAACCATACAGCGAAATTCGTAGTTGCCAGAACTGTTCGAGTAGCGATGCTCGGTAACAATTTTCTTTTTGAGGGCTACCGAGTTGTACCGCAGACGCAGCTCAAATTAAAGTGTTATTAATGTTAATGTTAGAAGTTGTAAACTCGAATAACGAGTAATAAACGTTAAGTTTCTTGGGTAAATGTTCAGCAGAGCGGCTTTTCCGAAAACGTGCACCAATTTTCACGGGAAATGTCTTAAAAAATTCGTTTTTAATTCCGATTCACGAATATGTATGGCGCGTTTTCTATTTTTATGTTTTTTTGTAATAAAAACAAAAAGAAATATTATGATTTTGCATGATATTTACGCTATAAATGGCATCACTGTTCGAAATTCAATTGGATATTAGTGATACAAGCAGCGACCGGTTTCGAAATATCGATACTCTCGATATTCGAGACTAAACAAGAATTGATAAAAATGAGAGCGCTCGAAAAAAAATAACCCTGGTCGGTCCAACACCCCGGCGTTCATAATTCTTCTGTGTCCAACTTCTTCTTCTTTCTGCAATAATAATGAATTATAAATTTTCCTATTACGTATTTCTCCTTTTAACCAATTCTCGTTCAGACCCGAATATTGAGAATATCGATATTTTAATTTCTTTCTATTTTTCCAACTATTATTATTTTTCTATTATGTTTCTCTCATTTTTATCAATTCTTGTTTAGTCTCTAATATCGAGAGTATCGATATTTCGAAACCGATCGCTGCTTGTATCACTAATATCCAATTGAATTTCGAACAGTGATGCCATTTATAGCGTAAATATCGTGCAAAATCATAATTTTTCCTTTTGTTTTTACTACAAAAAAACATAAAAATAGATAACGCGCCGTATATATTCGTAAATCGGAATTAAAAACACGAATTTTAAGACATTTCCCGTGCAAATTGGTGCACGTTTTCGGAAAAGCCGTTCTCCTGAACCTTTACCGAAAATATTGTTTTTAAAAGCACGCGCCTAACATATTCGTAAAGTAGAACTAAAAACGAGTATTTTAAGACATTTCCCGTGAAAATTGGTGCACGTTTTCGGAAAAGCCGCTCTGCTGAACATTTACCGTTTCTTGAATAAATTGATTGATTGATAAAGATGCAAGATATAAAGCCTTTAAATTTGGATTTTTATTTAAAGTTTCAATGTTCGAACTTAATAGTTAGGTACAAGGTATTATGTTTTATCGAGAAATCCGTTATAATTGCTGTCAGAGGAGGAACTGTTGAATAAACTTCCAAGGATATAATTCGAAACTGAAAAAAGAGCTACAGCAACGTGGTTTCACAACTAATGAAACAAAAGTTGAATAACAATAACGGTTTCCAGAGACCATGAAATCGGAAAACATTGGTGTTGACGAATATGTTTTTCTTTTTCAAATTGGAATTAGATGTGAACGGAAATATCGGCACATGGATAATATCAAAGATGACCTTACAAATAGCAGAGGTATTAGCACTGCAATCCCAATTGTCCTTGCATTAGAAACTCGGTTGGAAGCGTAGTTTATGTCAAAAGTCACGCCCAAAGTAGGAACTCCATCTTTTGATGGCACAGTACCGTTTTAAATTTTTAAACTAAAATTTGAAAAGACGGCATTGATTGATTGATTGATTGACTGAAAGATGAGGAATGCACCGCGACCTTTGGTTTATTGTGCCCTCTCCTAACTTACATAGACTCACCTAGCCCCAGCACATTGATGAAGTTCAATAGACTTCCGGGTGCTAATGAGGCTATGCGATCCCTATCCGGAAACAAGAATTCAAGGGCCTTAGTCCTGCATCTACAGACTGCTGTGCAGTCGATCAGCAGGTGTTCCGGGGTTTCAGGCTCCAAGTCGCATAACCGGCAGTTAGCGCAAGAGGATAGGCCCATGTTATACAGATGTCTCTTCAGCTTGCAGTGGCCGGTATACCATGCGACCAGTAGCCTGAGTTTGTTCCTGGGGAGGTTTATTACAACTTTGAACCTACTCAAGTTGTATCCTCCAATTAGCAACTTGGCATGTCTCATACCACGTGTTTGCTGCCAATTCTCTTCCCTGCCCACTCCTTCTTCCTTGCAGAGTAGCTCCTTTATGCTATGGGGACCTACCCCAATAAAGGGTTCGGGTACCACCATCTTGGTGGAGGCTGCGGAGCGGGCTAGCTCGTCCGCCAGTTCGTTACCGGCTATACCTCTGTGACCAGGAACCCAAATTAGATGTACCTGGTTACGTTCTGCAAGGCTGTTCAGCCTGCACTAGTGCACTTATAGCGATTTGATTTCGTAAGAGGAGATCGCTTTTAGCGCCGCTTGACTATCGCTGAGAATGGCTATTCGCTCATTGCGATAGTTGCGATGGAGGTTTATTTCTATACACCGACTTATGGCAAAAACTTCTGCCTGGAAAATGCTTGGGAACTCTCCCATGGGTATGGAGAGCTTAGTGCGCGGGCCTGCGATCCCTGCACCGATTCCCTCCGACATTTTCGAGCCATTGGTGTACCACCTCAGCGTGCTATTCCTCAACGCCAGCTCGAGATTGGAGTCATTCCACTCGTCTTTGCTGCCGAGGGTGACCTTAAACTTTTTCTTGAAGTTAACTGTTTTGGTAGTGCTGTCCTTCGGGAGGAGGGCTGATGGTGTATCGCCACTTATCTTTTCCATCCTCTGGGACGAGATTACCATGCCTTTGCCCCACCCCTCTGCCGTTATTTGCAGAATTGTGTGATTGGCTACCTGACCAATAACCAAATGAAGCGGAGTAAGTTCTAACAGAACCTCCGGTGCTGCCGTTGGACAAGTGCGCATTGCGCTCGTCATGTAGACACAGGCTAGCCGCTGCAGTTTCGATAGTTTGGTCTTTACCGAAGTCTGCGGCGCTATTTAGGCCCAGGGCACCGCCCCATATGTGATTATTGGTCGCACTATCATGGTGTACAACCACCTAACGATCCTTGGCTTACAGCCCCAGGACTTTCACGCCAGCCTATTGCACACCATTAAAGCTTTTGTTGCTTTGACCAAGGTCAGGTTTACATTCTGCTTCCACCGCAAAGTAGAATCTAGCGTCTAACCGAGGTATTTGACACTGCTTGTCCCCGGGTAGGGACCTGCGTCTCGTAAACGGGACTACGGTCGTCTTGGAGGGATGGATATTCAATTCAACCTCCCTACACCATCTCTTCGCCAGGTTTAGACCTTTTTGTATTAGGCCACAGAGAGTGTCTTCGTATTTACCTTTTGCTATAATTACAATGTCGTCCGCACCGGTGCTGCCACATTCCTTTTCTCCAGTGCCTTGGCTACACTCTTATGAGACGTGTTATCAAAGGCACCTTCGATGTCCAAGAACGCCGCCGTCTTCGCTTTCCGACCACGCAATAGAATTAACGAACTCGCTTAGCTCTTCTTCAGTTCGAAAATCACGTATTCTACGAGACATTGCTGAAAAAACTACAAAAAAGCCATAGTATAATCATTTTGTTTATAATTTCATATTTGCAAAATTTCGTCCTCCGGGTGCCTGACGGTTCCGCAAGGAACCAACCAAAAAATCAAACAAATCTTACAAACAAATAAAATTTACTTACCTATAAAGCTTATCTTAGCTTATTTACACTATTATTTAAACTTTGAGATTTTTTCCCGTTCCGATTTAAACGAATTATTCACAAAAAAATTATTGCAAAAACGCGATTTCACAAAGTTCACTAAAAATGTGATAGATGCGCTCAACACATTCCAAACATGCCAACTTACGTTTATTACAAGTGGGGATTGAATTAGCATATGGCGCATGAATCATTTAACGGTCTTATAATGACAAGCAAATTCTAAAATAAAATTCGTTAAACAGAATATTGAATTTAAGCGGTTGGTTCCTGCCGGTACCAGTGGGTTATTAAGGGTTAAGGATAAAGGGGTATAAAGAGATCTTTATTCTGATTTTGATCGGTCATTCTGGGTGACACCTATAAGCTATAGTTGTCATAACAATATGTTCTTCTTCTTTACTGGCGTAGACACCGCTTACGCGATTATAGCTGAGTTAACAACAAGGCGCCAGTCTTCAGTGGATTTCCAGGCTGAAATTGTTGTTGTTATTAATGCTGGTTCCAAGATAGACGAAATTATCTACGAATTCGAAGTTATGACTGTCAACAGTGACGTGAGAGCCTAGTCGCTAGTGCGACGTCTGTTTTTTTGATGACAGGAGTTATGTTGTCTTGCCTTCGTTCACTGCCAAACCCATTTGCTTTGCTTCCTTATCCAGTCTGGAATTTCACGAGGACATGATCGGTCAGTTATATGGCAGCTAAATGTTATAATAGTAGGATCTGAACAATTTCGACGGAGATTGTAGCGTTGTCTTGGGTAATAATCTCTGCCAAATTTCTTGAAGATATTGCGCCAAATCAGAAAGTTTTCTGTACAAGCACTTTATTCCGATGGTGCAATTTGTATGACAGTGGTTCGATATTGGCGGTTCCAACAAACGAATAGCCTTAAATGTTGTGTTGCCTAAACTAAATTGTTTGAATTTTTTCGACTGTTCTGTTTAAAAAAAATTATTGAGTTCTCAATTGCGTATTTTGGTCCGGGCACACAGCACACTAGTACCTTTCTGCAGAAATTAAGAAAATTTATTAGAAATGTTTTAAATGTTATGTCTAAGCAAGCATTAATATCTTGTAGTGTGCCCGAAATTTTTCAAATTGCTTGGCATCGTCGCGGCAAACTATCTACTAACTTCTGGTACCTACTTTACGGAATCGAGTACCATCTCAGTCCAAAATAGGTCAATATTTTTGAAATTATTTTTTGCAATCTGCATCTTAACAATGCTCTATAAATTTTTAATGGGGTTTGCATAGGGACTTTGTGGTGGACCGAAAAATTTTCTGCAGCGAGCTTATTCTTCACATTTTTTTGCTGCGGGCTTTGGAACATTTTCAAACATAAAAATTCAATTCACAGCCTTCTTACCAGTAAAACGCTCCTCAGAACATCAAGCTACACCGCAGTGCTTAACAATTTTTTTGGTGTATCTTATATGCCCGACTCCTGGGACGATGAACAAATGATTTAGATCGGATCCAATACGATTAATACTCTCTCTGATACTCTTTTCCAAAATGTGTCATCCTTTTCTAAATATTTTGTAGCAAGTTTGAGCTGAGCAGCATTGAGACGCCCCCTCGCAATTCTACACCAAATTACTTATTTATTTCAACCATAATTTCTCGAAAAGATTTAAGATGCTCAGTTTTACTTTCTCTGATTATAATTCTATCAGCATGTTTCGTTGTTTTACGTGCAGAAGCTTTGAAGATTTTTTAATTTTTCAGCAAATTTATTATAATTTAATGTATCGAAATGTATGGCGTTAAATACAATTCTCCTCGAACAATTCATAATATTGGCAATCTGAGTTGGAGCTTTTTCCAGAGTATAAAGCGATTTTCCACAAAATTTTAAGTATTTTAATTTTATTTAACAAATACAGTTAAAACAATATATGTATCTTCTCCACGATTGTAATTAATAATGCATATTTTTACGAATAACCACATGCGTGCTTTTTCTTTGCCCAATCAAATTTCGCTAGAATGCCATTTGAAGGGGTAACAATAAAACAGTAAGTTGTGGAAGTCAAGCCATATACTAACGTGGGAAATTATTGTGATGCACTTATTTATAATTATAAAAGAAAATCTCATTTGAATAAATTATTTTCCAACTGTGCTATTAATCTGCCAATGATCTGCCATATATGTTTAATAAACTAAAATTAAAATCAAATAACATATTAATAAACATGGGATACTTAGCATTTATTTAAAATAAAATAAAAAGCAAAATTATGCGGTAATATTAGGAGCTACAAACATATTTAATATATTTTTATTACTTAGTTGGTCGGGTAATTGGTCTTGTCTCAGGTCGCTTCGGTGTAACATCATCATCCGATGACTGTGAGCTACTACTGCTATCTCTTTGTGACTTTTTTTCTGGAATTTCATATGGGAATTCCTTATTTTGTTCTTGTAAAGCAGTTTGAAGACGCAAGAGAGCTGTACGATTTATATTCTCCAAGCATATGTCTTTGATGGCGGTTTTTAGCGTGTCCAAAGCTTTATCTAAGTTTTTGCTGGTGGTATGAATGTCTATTAAGCAGGAGTAGGCATTACCAATAGCTCCTTCCGAAATCTTTGAATCACGCAATTGATTTATAACCGTTAGGGCGAGTTTTTCGTCTTTTTGCTCGCGCGCTGTCTGCAAAACTCGCTGGAACATAAGACGAGGTGCATTCGAAAGATGTTTATCCCATAACGCTTTTGATGCAGTCTCATCACCTAGAGCGAGTAAATGCATCCAAAGTACATTCACTGGACCCAACTGATTGTGCTCAGCATATTTTTCAGCGATTTTTTGGACTAAAATAAAATTTAAATTTAAAGTCATACCTCAAAATCTATTTATACAATTGTTACTCACATAAAGGCAAGGCTTCAGGTTTTTGTTGCAAAATACCAAGAGCACCACCACGTGGAAACTTTTCAGCAAGTTTCGCAGCTTCTTCGGTGGTGTTTACTGCAGAAATCTGCTCATATAGCGAATTCAAATAGTGGTCCGTTTTTCCAGCTACAATGTTGGCGTGACAAAAACGGTTATCGAAGGAAACAATCTTTTTTTGATCGTCGGATAATTGCCCTCCAATTGTCTCTAAAGTTTGGACATCGCCAGCGGCAGCGATTTTATTTAAATAAAATTTGAAAATTTTCGGAATGGGGTAACGATTATTCGCCAACAATTCATTTACAAATTTTGTTGCTTCCGTTAGACGTTCGGCACGCACTAAATGTTCGATTAGATGAGAAAGATCACTGATGCTCAGCGTTTCATTTGACTGCAACTGATTTTTATAGTTAAGTGCGGCGTCAATGTCACCAGCGTTTACAGCTTTCCGAAGAAGCGATATATTATTTGTATGTTTGACGACTACTTTCTTAGAATTATCAACTGATTCGACAGTTTTAGTTTTAGAAACTTCTTCTGATTTTGGTACTACAAAAGGCACCTTAATGTTCTGCGAATTCAATAGCTCTGCTAATTTAATTAGGAAAACATCAGTGGGTGCTATATTTTCTTCTTGCATTTTAGTCCATAAGCCTAAAGCCTTTTCTGCATCTGATGATTTGCAGTAGCTCAACAATAAATTGTAGTAGATTTTGTTGCGATCTATATGATTAAGGTCCTTGGTCGCTTCTACTAGGCCTTCTAGAGGCTCTACCATGCCTTCGTTTTTGTAACGTTCACATGCGTGGTTGATACGTTGTGGACGAGTGCGAAGTCCAGGTGTCTCCAAAATCTTTCTCGCTTGACGTATACGCCCACATTCAACGAAAGAAAATACCAAATCATACAGACTGTTAACTTCACCATGGATATTTGTACTTAAATCAGTCAGCTTCTGCAAATTTGCAGCATCCTCTTTTTGTATCAGTCGGCATGCGAGTTCATTTTTCCACGGTGTTGACTTATACTTTTCACAGATTTGCTCAAATGTCTCCATAGCCTTTGTGATGTCGTCATTTGTTAGATGTACCTTTATAAATTATTACAAAAATATATAAATTAATAATCTCTATGCCATGGAAAACTGAACACAAAGATACCTTTATCAAAGGTCCCAAAAGTACATTAGTGGGATATATATAATTGCCATCCTTTAATGTGTCAAATAGTTTCTGCAGCTTATCAGCGCTACCAGCTTCGGCAAGTGTATTTAATAAACGCCATACCGTGGATGTGTAATTGAAAGAACCTTCGCTATCTACAACCAAATCCACTTTCTTATTACGTTCTAGGAATTTAATGGCCTCATCGAAGCGCTCCTCATTAATCAATAATTTAACGATGTGCACTGTTTTGAAGTTGTCTAATACGAATTCGGGATCTTTTGTTTTCATTTTTTCATATTGCTCTAGAGCTTCCGCTGTTTTCCCCTCAATCGCATACAAATCGATCAGTTGTGCCCATATACCAGTTGGAATAGTGAAATTTTCGGCTTCTAATTTCGCAATAACTTGCAAGGTCTTCTCTAGATTGCCAGCACGGAAGCAAGCAACCAATAATTGACGCTTCAAATTGTTAGCATTTTCACCTTTAGCTTCCACATTTGCGATGAATCGTTCAAGTTCTGAAATGATATAATGTAGTCTTAAAGAAACCAAATAATCAATGTATATATTATTTTTACCATCAACAGTTAACGAATCCAAACTACGCTTACGCGGTTCTGCAGTTTTTAAAGGCGATAATTCTAGATCACCAGAGCTAAGTTTACCCAAATTTTCTGAAATCTCAGTTGTCATTTCTGAACCCAGGCGTTCGGAAATTCTTGCAGCATTCTTATTGCTAATTGTAAATCCTTCCTTTGCCAGCTTAGGAAGAATGTTACGCAAGATTTCTACGGTATTGCGACGGAAATATATGGAAACGTCATTTAAAATAACACCAACAATATCATAACTTTGGTTAGCTCCATCATTTTCGACCACTTCAGCCGTTGCTGGAATTTCAGCACTCTCCTCCTGTTCCGCTCTTTGAGCACTTGTTGAGCGGCTCTGTATGCTCTCGTAAAGCTGTCTAATCACACGAACAAACGAGGCGTAATCATCTGTTGCAGAAAGCGCATGAATCAAGGGCTGTCTAAATAGCTGGGGTGAGTAAAATGCGCGATATGACTCCATAATGTTGGCGGAGGACTTTAGTTGATTTGTTGCTAACGCCGCATAAGCAACTGAAGCCGCTGCGTTAGCACTCGATATACCTGCATCACGTAAAATTGTCACGATTTTATCCCAGTTCTTCTCCTTTAAATTTGGAATGACGTAATCACGTAGAGTTTCTGAACTGGGATTTATACTGAACTCATCTTGCATGTGTCGGATAATACTAATGATTTGGTTGGATTCAGCAGAACAAATCAAAGGCCAGAAATAATGTTGACGTATAGGCAAACCCGCCTTCTTCAATTCGCGAAGAAGTGGAAGTGCATTTGAAATCGCACCATTATTTAGTCCAGCTTCGGTGGCGATTAACAGAGCTTTAGGATTCAGACCTGAGAATGACAAATACAAAAATTTGAATATATGTAGGTAAACAGCGTATTGAATCAATTTAAAACATACCTTCAGCTTGCAGAACTTTGCATATGCTCAAGATCTTCTCTACGGGACGGTCCACTTTGACAAGTTGTTTTATAAAAAAGTTACCAGTATCTACGAGTTGGCCATCAGGTCGGGTAGCACGTGGCATTGTTCGCAAAATTTGTAGACCCACATCCTCGTAACCCTTATTTACCAAACGCAATATAACATTTACAGCATCTTGATTGAATCCGGTTGATATACGCAACCTTGCCAGTACTGGGTCTACTTTATCCGAGTGACCGTTAACACTTAGAGCGTAAACGATGTCCAAAAGATCTTTGTCTAGCAAGATAACTTCTGCTTTTTCACATTCATCCAATGTACGTAGTATAGCATCAATATCACCATGACGTGCATAGCAACATAAGAGGGTGGAGTATGTATCAGCGCTGGGCTCCAAGTTAGCTTGTTTCATAACAGACAGAATTCCTTTGGCAGATTCCAAATCATTTGCCTATATCAATAAATTAAATACATATATATTTTAATATCAAAATGTAATTTTCTATGCCACTAACTTACTTGCGAGTGACCAAGTATAAGGGAATTGAAAACATTTTCGTTAACCGGAAGATTTTTTGAACGCATAAACTCTAATATACGGGTAGCTCCGTCAATGTCACCCTGCTGACAATATCTCGCTATTAAACGCTGATATGTCACTCGATTTGGTTCAATATTCTTTGACTCGATCTCTGCGAGAAAATCTGTTGGCGAAAAATGATGTTCATTTTCTAAGTACACACGCAGCAGTGCATTGTAATGGGATATATCCATTGGCACATTTAAAGAGTTTAGTGTTTTCCAAATTTCCTGCACAAGTGCTGTTCTTACTTCAGGCATTTCTTCCGGCACTAAATTGCCGCAGCACCGTATTACGAGCAGTGATTGTGAACTAGTTGCTGATCGCTGAGTGCGTATTTCTTCAAGAACTTCCTCAATATCGCGACGTGAAATTCTGCCGACTCGACGAACATCCTGGTCTAGTCGGCGTATTTGTTTCTCTAAGTTAAGATCCGACTTCGCTGCTGGACTGCTGGCGAACCCACTAGAAATGTGCAAACATGAGTATAACAGTTTTTAGGTTAAGATCACAAACATATGATAATATTTAAAACATTTTTTTTGAACTAAGAAAAACAATTTTCTTAAAGATATATACAATTTCAATTCAACAAATACTGAAAAGCTTAATTGTATTAAGGAGATTGCACATTAAAATTATTTTATTTCAAAAAACTACTTATGTATTGCGTAATGTTATGATGAGGGAGGGCACCGGCCGGAAATAATTACTTACTGCTGGAATTGTATGCCAACGGTTGGAGAACTTTGTAGCAGGCTGCTTCCATTTTCACTTTGTCTAACTGAATCTACAACAAAATTTCGCGTAAAACCAGCGAAATACCGAAGAAATTTTCCTGTGCGTAAGATTGATGCCATACTTTCGTCTCCTGGAGGAATGGATGTGACAAGAAAAATATTTCTAGCTATCTGAACGATAGCATTGCCATTCAAAGAAAATATATCAAATTAACGTTAAAGGTTAGAATTTAAAAAAAGTGTAATGTTGCGAGTGCTATTGGTATTTGTATTTTTTACCGCAGTTATTTGGTATAAGAAAATAATAAATTAATTATTCGTTTTTAAACATTCATAAAAAAGAGTAAAATAGCCAAATTCTGATTGGAAACATTGAGGGGACATCTATAAGTGAGTTTTTCCTCTATATTTCATTCTGCGCATTTTCGTTCCATCAGCTGATAGACCTACGGCGTGTGTGATAACAGCGAAAACTTGTGAAATTAAAGTTGTTAGAAAACAATTGCTGCATAATTTGATCATAAATTATCTAATAAAATTTACCAAAATGTTCCAGCTGGTTGGAAGAATTCCAAGTAACGTACTTGCATCAAATGTTCTAAAAATCAACCAAAGAGCTCCGAAAGTAAGTGCTCCGTCATGTTTTGCTCTTCCGAACAATAGATTTAAATCTACTGAGGCAGAGCCGGCGTTAACATCTGAGGGTAAAAATGATTGCTTGTTAATTGCGGATGTATTTTGATGATATTTATATATTTTAGACTTTAGAAAGAAGCAAATACGCTTCAATATAAAAGCGGAACATGTTGAAGGTAGGCCACTATATCTTGACGTTCAGGCAACATCACCAATGGTAATTGATGTTAAAAATTCTTAATGTTATTTGTTGTTATTAATGAATTTGTTTGAAGGATCCTCGCGTATTAGACGCCATGTTGCCCTATATGACGAATTACTATGGAAACCCACACTCTCGTACACATGCATATGGCTGGGAATCTGAAAAAGCGGTAGAAACTGCAAGAGAACAGGTGGCAAAGTTAATTGGCGCCGAATCGAAAGAAATCATATTCACTTCAGGAGCTACAGAATGTAATAACATTTCTATCAAAGGAGTTGCTAGGTATAAATAACGCATGAAATTATTAGGATTATTAACACATTTGTGATTATGGCTTCATTGCTAATTCCTAGGTTTTACGCGAGCAAGAAAAAACATGTTATTACTACACAAACAGAACATAAATGCGTGCTAGACTCATGTCGTGCTTTGGAGAACGAGGGCTTCAAAGTGACTTATTTGCCTGTTAAGTCAAATGGAATCATTGATATGAAGCAATTAGAGGAATCTATCACTCCGGAAACATCATTAGTATCTATTATGACTGTAAACAATGAAATTGGTACGTTCAAATGTTTAAAATCAAAAAGAAACTTAATGACATCTCTTAATGAAGACAATTAAAAAAATTCCTTTTATATGGTAAACAGGAGTAAAACAGCCGATAGCAGATATTGGTGCACTCTGCCGTTCACGAAAAGTATTTTTACATACGGATGCTGCCCAGGCAGTAGGAAAAATTCCTATTGATGTAAACAAAATGAATATCGATTTAATGTCTATATCGGGACATAAAATATACGGACCAAAGGGTATTGGCGCACTTTATGTGCGTCGTAGGCCACGTGTACGTCTTGAACCACTTCAAAGTGGAGGTGGGCAAGAACGAGGTCTTCGCAGTGGTACTGTTCCCGCACCTCTGGTGGTTGGATTTGGCGCTGCTTGCGATCTTGCTTTGAAAGAAATGGATTATGATAAAAAATGGATCGATTTTCTATCAAAACGTTTGTATGACCGTATAACACAGGCTTTGCCACATGTAATCCGCAACGGCGATCCTGAACAGACTTATAGCGGTTGTTTAAACTTGTCTTTTGCCTACGTGGAAGGTGAATCGTTGTTGATGGCTTTAAAAGATGTGGCCCTTTCTAGTGGTTCAGCATGTACTTCGGCGTCATTGGAACCTTCCTATGTGCTTCGTGCCATAGGAACCGATGAGGATCTGGCTCACAGTTCAATAAGGTTAATATTATCAATTATAACTTTAAGTAATCATACCTAGTTAACGATATTTACCTTTATATTTATATTTTAAGATTTGGTATTGGTCGTTTTACAACCATCGAGGAAGTTGATTACACTGCTGACAAATGTATCAAACATGTGGAACGTCTACGTGAAATGTCGCCACTGTGGGAGATGGTTCAAGAAGGCATTGATTTGAAGAACATTCAGTGGTCACAGCATTAATTTTAGTTTCCAACAACTATTGGGTCCGAGGGACTGTATTGAATTGTACCTACAATTGTTAGTAAGAAAATGTTTTCGTTTTATAAAAGCGATGGAAATTTTCAATAAGAATTTTACATTGAAAAAGGAAAAGCTTTTGTCTACAGAATAACGGTCTATTTTCGTAATACCTAGATAATATTAACGAGCTATTAGTTATATGCATGTCATAGTTACACTCAAATATTATACAATAACAAACCGATTAAATATGCATACTTCAGTTAAATAGAAAACTCAATTCACGTCTATGCATTTATTTAAAAAAATTAGTAAAAGGTAACAGATTAATTTAAAAATTACTGACCGATCCAATATGAACCAGAATAAGCAAGAAACACTAATCTTTCAGATATACAATTTTCCCCCTTTTTTATAAAATTAATTTTATTAATCTTGTAATTAATAGTTTACACTTTTCCCTTGAGTTAAATAATAATCTTTAATGTGTATTTGTTTTTTTTTTATTTGCTTAAAGACATTACAAAAGTCATGGTTATATAAGCCGTTTAAATATGAATACAACAGTATACATATATGCTTTGATCGAGATACTCAAAACAAGCAATTTATTAACAACACAGCGGCTATAAAACACTAGCTGTATTTAATTATATTTGCACAAGTCGAAAATGTGAAGGGTGAAGAGCCATTCAGCGGTGGTCGTATAACTAATGAGCTTTCGTATACATAAATTATTCGATGTATTTTGTATTAAGTGTGTTTTGAGCGCAACTTAATAATGTTTGCATAATAAGCCAAAGGTGTTGCAAAGTTCAAAAACTGTTTTGCAAGATAATTAAAATATATTGGTTTATGTACATACATATATTCAAATGCAAAATAACATAGTAAATATTATATATTACTTAATTAATTTTTTTCGTCTGCTGAGTTTTATTGCCGTTTCCTCCCAAAATCTTCTTGCGTTGCGCAAACATGTGGAGGTACATTTGCGGGAATAGAGGTATATACAAGAGCATTACAAACCAGAGCAGAGCAAAATATGAAAATGTGGCATTCCATTTATTTGGCATTTCCAATGACCAAATTGTATTTGATTTGGCAAATCCTTGTGCCCACCAAAAACATAGCAGCTCGCCGGTTACGCCAATTGGATAAAGAGCTATAAAAGTTGTGTATCGTAGAAAAACCACAATGTATGGCATAAAGTTTATAATATTGAGAGCATAGTAGCCATATCTTATGATTTCGGTTACTGCCCAAGCAAAAAGCGCTATCGGTAGCCCAGGCGACACTTTACCCGTTGGTGTAGCCATAACGACTCCGAGAACTACCATCATTCGACTCAGCACTTGGAATGTAGTTATTACAGGATTTGACTTTACTAAGCCGAAAGCTGCGTTTAAAATTTCAACAAAGGCGGCATTTTGGAATACGATTACTGCAACGCGAGTGTAGTCCCAAAGTCCCAATCCAGCTCGGAATTCCGGTCCTTGCAGCAAATAGTAATTTACTAATTGGAAGAGGATGTAACTCCATCCAACCACTTGTGTAGCGTTGTATACAAAAAGGTAACCTTTGACCGCAGGGCCCTGTTGCTGTGAAGCTGATTTCACTGTTGTCGATTTCACAGACATTTTTGTTTTACTACCTTTAAAGTCCAATAAACGAAATCAACACGACCATACACTTTCACTACTTTCAAGCAAGTGTATTGTCAGTATCGACTAACAGCTGTAGTAAAAGAGGAGATAAACTTGTTTTAACAAAATTGGCAATAGGTCTGTGTTGATAAAGGCCCATTCACATACAACTTTCCTGGCCTTACTTGACAGTTGAAACTGAAACAACAGCGCGCAGAAAACAAAAGGCGAGCCACAATGAACGACTTGCTTTCAGCCGAGAATGATGGAATACATTACTGTATTCAAAGTCTTTATCTAATAAAAATTGCAACTATTGCTCAGCATAGCGTAAAAAGATGAGAGTTGTCCAATATTTTCTTGGTTTCGCGTAGAAAACTTTTTATGTGTACGTACTCATTCAAAAGCGTACACCGAACTTCTGTCAAAACTAATGTCTGACGCCAAGCGAAGCGAAAGTTCGATGTGAATTGGCGAAAATGCTAGATTTTCAAAAGATTGACAGTTAATTGTGAACAGTGCGGAATAAGAAGAAGAGTAAATGCAATTTATTAGTTTGTTTACAAAAGTATTTCTACAATTCATGTTTGTTTATTATTATAAATTAATACAATGGTCACACAATTAGACGATGTTCGATTAATTAAACTGGTACAATCGCATCCTATTTTATATGATAGAAACCTCGCAAGAGGGCCTAAAACTTCTTCTTTAAAAGATGATATTTGGAAGAAATTATCGCTACAGTTAAACTGCTCTGGTGAGTAGGAATCTACTAATAAAATGTTGTATTTGTTAACTTTCCTCAATCTTCTCAAGAGCGAGCTTGTATAACACGATGGAAAAGTATTCGCGACCGCTTTGGAAAAGAATTGCGTAGAGCACAAGAAAATCCTGAGGAAGCGGTTAACTGGGACATGTTTGAACATCTACTCTTCTTACGAGAGCATTACAAACATGGGTATTGTTAAAATATTAGTGAATGATGATTGATAATAACTTTGAAACTCATTTATAGACAAACAAACAGCGAAGCTCTACTAAACATAAAATATGAACCCAAAAAAAGAAAACGTGGGCGGAAGCCCCGAAGAGAATGTGAAGCTGAAGCATTTAAGGAAGAACGAGATGATGACGATGTGGATCCTGAAGAATTAATTGAAAATCAACAATTGATCGAATTAGTAAAAGAACATCCTGTATTGTATGATAAGTATAAAATAAGGGACTCGAAAAATTTGACACTGAAAAATGACGCATGGCATGACATTTCAGAGAGTATGGGAATATCCGGTAATTCATTTTACACCCTTACTGATAAAATAAACTAATGCATGCCTTATTAGAAGAGATGTGTTACAAACGTTGGAAAAAATTGCGGGACCGGTTTGCACGCGAATATCGTCACCAGAAAATTTATCCTGAGCGATCTGTAACGTGGGTCTATTTTCAGGATTTGTCTTTTCTCGAAGATCATTATAGAAAAGGGTAAACTTCAACATTATAAGAAAAGTACATTAGTTCAAATGTTTTAATTTTTTTAAGAATTCCGCTGCCAGTAGATGCCATTAGACAAAGGAAGAAAATTAAATCAGCAACAACAACGTCCACAGATGAGACTTGGGTTGAAGATTGTCCATTTCTATATGTTAAAGACGGGCATCATTCAAACGGCGAAGATATAGATGATATTGACCCCGCATTTAGTGAAGTTAATTCAAACTCATTAGATGAACTAATAATAATGCCCAAAAGTAACGAGTCCTTTAACGATATTGTCATTGATGAATCAATAACACCGCCAGGAAATACCTCACAGTCCAGTTTTCAAATGTCTGAAGGAACAAATTTAGAAGAACCCGAGCAAAAACTTTCAGTTGTTATTTCAGGAATTCAACAAGTTTTAGAACAATCACAAGAGTGCTTGAAAACATTGCAAAAACAAAAAGAACAACAAAAACAACAAATGCAATCCGACGTGAGTTTGTCAATTAATACCGAAGTTAGTATGATCCAAAAAGTGCATATACTACTGGATGGTTTGAATTTGCCAAATCGAACGCTAGCTGAACGTCGAATAGTACAATTTCTATGCGAATGTCAAATTAAGACTTTAAACAATGTGGATATAGAAGATGTGGATGGTACAGAAGATTATTAATTACATAAAAATGAAGTAAATCTCAACTCTAATGTTACTATTGTGGTTATATATTTATACATAAAGATAGTTTATAAAAAAAAATAATTAAAATTCTGAATTAAATAAAAGAAAGTTTAAAGTACTGAACTTCTTACCGTTAATATCAAATTTTGATATAGATTTAAGAAGAAAGTGATGCAATCAATAACATTTTCTTTCTTAACCTTTTGATAATAGGGGTTTGACTTTCCGTTTTGGTTAAGCAGACCCGATTTGGGAGCGGTTGTAGATTTCCCTACTTGGAATGATATCCTGATTTTAATTTTTTGTCAAATTCTTTAACGAAAATTATAATACCATTATTTATTATCACTTGGCCCTCACTAAGTTTTATAATTTGAGCCCAGGAGGATAGCAATCAATCCATTTGTTCATAATTCCAATTTTTTTCACTTGAATGTATTTTAAAAAATTAACTATTTTGTTGAACGTACCCAAGTTGTGAAGGCTGTCACCATTAAAATATGACACACACTGCAGCAATTGTTAACTAGACTAAACACACCATACGATTTCTCATTGCGGGAGCGGCGATATTTGTGAAAAATTATTTAGGATTCGCTATCGTTAAGTATTAAAAAATTACTAAGCTATGAAAGTAGTTTAAGTAAATTTCATATATATCGGTCGTGCTCTCTAATGGAATTGTGAAAAAACATACATATATTGAGAAGGTGAATAAAAAAAATGTAAAGTATAAGCAAATCACATAAATGGCAATCGTATCAAGTGTTGGAATTTTTTACTTAGTTGACTTGAATAACTATTGTTAAAATTTTACATATATTATTTTTAGAACGGGGACAAAACGGTAGTAACGTACGAGTATAAACTAAAACTAAGGTGTTGGTGCAGTCGAAGTTTACACCGATCTTGACGACAGTCATCAAAGTCAGCGTATCGCAGCAAAGAGTTGGCGCTACTTAAGCACACGTACAAGGTTTTTTCTGTGTGATGTTAAAAAGTCAATAACCAGTGACCACCAAGTGTGAATTGACAGCGGTTGTTGGCAGGCCAAATCGAGATTGATTTGAATAGATTCGAGAGACGGATGCAAGTTTCCAATTGACAATATCAATGTGCTGATACATACCAAATATTAAGAAATCAGTGTACATACTGTCTGAAAGTATTAAAAACATCCATAATACTTTTGTCAAAATTTCACCGCCAAACGAAAAGGGAAAGTGGAGGCGAAGTTGAAGTTGTAAGAATTGCATTCACGCGTATTGGTCATTTGTTTTGAGGTTATAACATGATTTTACTGGAAATCAATAACCGCATCGTCGAAGAGACACTTCTGGTCAAATTTCGTAATGCTTTAGCTGGGTAAGTAAATTTATTTAATTTAATTGAACATGCATTTATGTATGTATGTATATATGTATGTATATTAAGTTTTCTTTTGACTATCAAAAATGCTCTTATCAAAGTTTTGGTTGAGTAATTGTTTAGTTATGTTCATTAAAAACCATTTTGTGTTTATGTACATTTGTACACATTTATATTCATGTGTATATACATATGTATGTACCATATATCCGGCGTTTACCATATGGTTGCAATTGTTATGCTATTAACACTGACTTGTCACCCGCTCCGCACATTTACCTATATATTTATGTGCATTAATCATCATCCGTGCAACAGTCAAAGCCACATTAAAGTATAAATTTCACTCCAAAGCTGAAAATTAGATGTATGAGAGTTAACGAGTAATTGACTCATACGTTGTTTATGCTTCAGCACCAAAAGTGTGTTTTCATTTGTGTATCTTATATTGTAGTATGCTCTGTAACAATTCATTCAAATGAAAAAAATAAATAATCAAACACACAATTATGTTTGAATTTGTTTTTACAAGCTATGTGTGTGTGTAAAATGTGCACTCAATGTTATATACATACATATGTATGCAATTATATATGTGTCTGATTATTAAAAATTCTTGAAGATCTTTTAGCTTACATACATATATGCATACATATTATTTGAAATAACTGCCCAATATAATCTTATCAAACTCTGATAACAAACGTAGCCATAATGCCACCATTCGGTCGACACTCGTCGATGAAGTATTAATGTTATTTATTGTTTGTACATATGCATGCATGTATGTATGTATGTATGTATGTATGGCAACAGTATGTATAGTATACAAATGACTAATGTAAAGTGCAGGTTTTTAGGTGTTTCTTTGATATGTAACAATCTTATATGCCACATTGTTAAATTTAATATCTATAGTTATCAACTGAATTTTTGCCATATTTTCAATACATTATACATATTTTCTTCTAAATTACAGAGCGAAAGCGGAGTCTATTGATGTTCGAATTGCTGACTTTGATGGTGTGCTATTTCACATTTCAAATGTTAATGGCGATAAGACTAAAGTTAGGGTAAGTCAACATAAATCAGCAATATTATTTATACCAAAAATTCAATAATTTTCTTTTATCATACAGACAAGCATTTCGCTAAAGTTCTACAAGCAATTACAAGAGCATGGTGCTGACGAATTGCTGAAGCGTGAATATGGCGGCTTATTAACAGAAACTGAAGATGGTAATAAATAATAACTCCTTTATGAAAGTTTAGTCTTAATAGATTTTTTTTTTAGGTTACAACGTTTCAGTACTTATTGACCTAGAAAATATACCTGCTGACTGGGAGGCAGTTGCTAAAAAAATTGGTCTGTTGAAGCGTAATTGCTTTGCATCTGTTTTCGAAAAATATTTCGATTTTCAAGAACAGGGTGAAGAGGGCCAAAAGCGTGCTGTAATTAATTACCGAAACGACGAAACTCTGTAAATATTAAATTTTGGTTAAATAATACATAGTTATGAATTTTTTTAACAATTTTTTTTCATTTAGTTATGTTGAGGCAAAGTCTGATCGTGTAACTGTCGTATTTAGTACGATTTTTCGTGATGAGGACGACGTGATTATTGGTAAAGTGTTCATGCAGGAATTGAGAGAAGGTCGCCGTGCATCACATACAGCTCCACAAGTATTGTTCTCACATCGTGAACCACCGTTGGAATTGGCAAAAACGGATGCAAGAGTTGGCGATAACATTGGATACGTTACTTTCGGTGAGTAAAAATGCATGTAGTTGATTTCTTTAAATGTTAAGGAAGTTAGGTTTTCCAACCCAAATAAAAAAGGTGTATCTATTTATCTCAAATACTGAGAAACTAGCTCACGTATATAAAATCGGACAGACCGATGGACAAGCGTAGATTGACTAAGCTTGCCACGCTGATCATTTACCGGTATGAAGTAAGCGTTTTAAATGTGTTGATAGGGAATGTTTGTTGTGAACGAGCCTTGACTGTTTGCTTGGCATGATATCTGCCAAACATATTCAATAACCTTGCCAAAGTACACTCAAATGTATCCGACATTTCTCTCTCATAAATGGTTGTATAATAGCTAACGAGAAATTAGTGATCATTGATTGGTGGAGTTAAAAGTGGGATATTTACTATCGTTTGGTCTGTGTCTCTCAAATACTCCTAAATTAAATTGTAGATCAAACGGCATCCTGAATAAACCACATTTTATCTCAGATGACTTGTGTTTGGTTACAAATGGAAACTTGGAAAGCTACGGAGGAATAAATGAACATTGTTAGGCGGAGCTAAAAGTGGGATATTTACTATCGTTTGGTCTGTGTCTCTCAAATACTCCTAAATTAAATTGTAGATCGAACGGCATCCTGAATAAACCATATTTTATCTCAGATGACTTGTGTTTGGTTACAAATGGAAACTTGGAAAGCTACGGAGGAATAAATGAACATTGATTGGTGGAGTTAAAAGTGGGATATTTACTATCGTTTGGGCTGTGTCTCTCAAATACTCCTAAATTAAATTGTAGATCAAACGGCATCCTGAATAAACCTCATTTTATCTCAGATGACTTGTGTTTGGTTACAAATAGAAACTTAAAGAGCTAGCAAGAAGTAAATGAACATTGTTAGGTGGAGCTAAAAGTGGGATATTTACTATCGTTTGGTCTGTGTCTCTCAAATACTCCTAAATTAAATTGTAGATCAAACGGCATCCTGAATAAACCTCATTTTATCTCAGATGACTTGTGTTTGGTTACAAATGGAAACTTAAAGAGCTAGCAAGAAATAAATGAACATTGTTAGGTGGAGCTAAAAGTGGGATATTTACTATCGTTTGGTCTGTGTCTCTCAAATACTCCTAAATTAAATTGTAGATCAAACGGCATCCTGAATAAACCACATTTTATCTCAGATGACTTGTGTTTGGTTACAAATGGAAACTTAAAGAGCTAGCAAGAAATAAATGAACATTGTTAGGTGGAGCTAAAAGTGGGATATTTACTATCGTTTGGTCTGTGTCTCTCAAATACTCCTAAATTAAATTGTAGATCAAACGGCATCCTGAATAAACCACATTTTATCTCAGATGACTTGTGTTTGGTTACAAATGGAAACTTAAAGAGCTAGCAAGAAATAAATGAACATTGTTAGGTGGAGCTAAAAGTGGGATATTTACTATCGTTTGGTCTGTGTCTCTCAAATACTCCTAAATTAAATTGTAGATCGAACGGCATCCTGAATAAACCACATTTTATCTCAGATGACTTGTGTTTGGTTACAAATTTAGATCAATTAAATCGACAGTATATGTAAATTTTGACTGCAACTTAAACGATCCCTACTTGTTTTTGATATTAACTTATTAACCATTAAAAGTATAATTAATCAAATAATTTTGTTTGGTGTTTTCAGTGTTGTTCCCTCGACATACTAATAAGGAAACCAGGGATAACACCATTAATCTAATACACATGTTCCGAGATTATTTACATTATCATATTAAGGTAAGCTAAAACTTTGTACAGCTCTTTTATGCAAATTGATTAAATTTCGAAAATTTTCACTTTTGATTTGCAGTGTTCAAAAGCGTACATTCATTCTAGAATGCGCGCAAAAACGTCCGACTTCCTGAAAGTGCTTAATCGTGCTAGACCGGAGACTAAGAATACGGAAAAGAAAACAATTACGTAAGTTCGTTTTCAATGAAATTAGTCAAGTATTTGTGTAATTCATTTAAAAAGAGCAAATTTTATTTATTTACAGGGGGAGAACATTTATTCGCAAGGAATGATTTACCGAAAATGTCTAGTTGTTTTATATTTATATAATAATTATAACTTCATGAAAGAAGTTGTATTAAAAGCCGTGAAATTAAAAAAAAAACATAATAAATGAATTTTGCGCGATTTAAAACATGACAGGAATATATTCTGTCGGCATATATAAAACAAAAAATGCTAAGGGTATTAAAAACTAAAGGTTAAATTAATCAACTAAAACACCACAATACAAGAAATAATTCCTCGATACATAATAGGATTAATAATTTGGTAAAAGCCCTAATGAAATTAAACTAAATATGTACAATTAAGTTCCAAACCGGAGTAAACGTGTTATGTAATGACGCTGTATAAAAGCGGAATAAGTAAAAAATAATTAAACAGAAATTAAATTTGAAAATACATACTAGATAATGTGAACTATGAAATAACACAGCTTCGTCAGTATACAACGCTGCCGATTAAAGAATTTGATATAGAATCCAAAAATAATAAAACAATTGCAATATTGATAATCAAAACAATACTTTTTAATATTTAACTATATTTCTGATATAATTAATTTATAACATGAAGAAAGTAAGTATGTTCATATGTATATAAGTGCTCGTTTACGCAGGCACTTGTATGTTGCTCTTAAATTTTAAACTGCCATATGGATCTTTGGTTGTATTGTCAGCGTCGCTGGTGCCACAGCTGTTTTGTGCCGATAAATAATCCGCCTGAATATGCGCGATGGCTGTAAACAGATTTGAAAGAATAGTAATTATTATTTTTTAAACAGAAATCGAAAGAGTATAAATTCTTATTTGTATATACATATATGTATGTATATATAAATTATTAGCATAAATTACTCACATTTTCGTTTAAAATCGCTTGATATATGTATGTAAAGGACCGACATATACAAGCACAAAGCAAAGACATGCAGGCGGATGTAGAGAATGTGTAGGGATGTTATGGCACTTCAAACTCTTCCAATTTGATAGAATGTAGTGCTGTTTTATTGATAAAATTAGTTTTGCAATTATAGAAGTAGGATTAAGCAGTTTCAAGGATTGTACAAAAAGTTGAAAAGTGCTGATAGTAAGCAGAGTTGTTTAATGTGAGTGACAATGGAGTACATTACAAATTTGTATACATATATATTTACAAATCGATGAATATATGTGTAAATATTTACATTTAAAAGTACCTACATATATTTGATATTAAAGATTATTGGTTGTTTATAGAAGATTGCGATTGTAAGTATGAATATCTTATATGTTTATACTCTTGTAACATGTGCAACAAAGAGTATAATAATTTTGTTCGCCTTACGGTTGTTTGTTGTACTTAAAATTATTTGAGATATATATGGAGTTATATATAAATGCATTCCAAGTAATTGTCTGACCGTTCGACGGGCTGTCCGTGCAAGCGATAACTTCAGTAAAAATTAAGATAACTTGATGAAACCTGATACACACCCAAGCTAGTATTGCAGATAGATGTAATCGGAAAACTACGCCCACAATATGCCAGTAAACACAAACCTATACATAAATTTTCGTAACTTAGGGATTATTTAGAACAATGAATAGCAATAGGTAGGTCTGTGGTTCTTGGGTATACCCACCGACCGTGCAAAAAATGTTAAAATCGGATAAAAACCAATAGTGCCTTTACGATAAGGTTTCTAAAGTTTAAGATTGGTCGTAAACTGTTCAAGTCCCCAGATATCGAATATGTGGACCTCAGTGTCAAGCACCGAAAATATCAGTCAATCTGTGAGACGGATGTCCTTAGGCTACCCAGAGGATACTTGGTCAAAGACCGGAAGTAGTGAGCTGCTTGAGCCATGTGTAAAAGAATCGTTTCTGGCCACTCCCAAGTGAATGGCGATCAGAGAACTTTCCTCACTTGCGTGAACTTCTACACATGACTCCACTACTTAGGCAATTGAAAAGTAAAGTCCTCTCTCGACGAACAAAAGCTAAACTCTATAAATCGATCATAATTCCCGTCCTGCTATATGGTGCAGAGGCTTGGGCGATGACAGCAACCGATGAGTCGACGTTGCGAGTTTTCGAGAGAAAAATTCTGCGAAAGATTTTTGGTCCTTTGCGCATTGGCCACGGCGAATAGCGCATTCGATGGAACGATGAGCTGTACGAGATATACGACGACATTGACATAGTTCAGCGAATTAAAAGACAGCGGCTACGCTGGCTAGGTCATGTTGTCCGGATGGATGAAAACACTCCAGCTCTGAAAGTATTCGACGCAGTACCCGCCGGGGGAAGCAGAGGAAGAGGAAGACCTCCACTCCGTTGGAAGTACCAAGTGGAGAAGGACCTGGCTTCGCTTGGAATATCCAATTGGCGCCACGTAGCGAAAAGAAGAAACGACTGGCACGTTGTTAACTCGGCTATCATCGCATAAGCGGTGTCTACGCCAATTAAGAAGAAGAAGAATGTTAAAAATAAATAACACAATAACAGCATTTTATGTACGTAGAACATGTATTCTGTAATTTTTGGCTGACATATACATAATTTCTACTTGTTTGAGTGAAAAGAGATTCTAATCTGTTTAACGCTTTGTAGTGATCGTCGGTTGTACTCGTAATAAAATTGCAAATGATAATAATTTCTTCTTCAGAGTCCTCATCATCAAGTACTCGAGTTAAATAAGGGTATCAGGAAGGTAGCTTACAAACCTGACTACAACATTTGCTATGCGTCAAAAGGTTGAATTATCTCCGAGTTTCACTTGCTTTTGTAAACAATTAAAAATTAATTTTTCGATTTTTACAATGGTTGATTTTGTTGAGCAAAGAATTTTTAGCAAATTATGTTTGTGGAACGAATACGAGAAATTCATGACAATGTTTGTGTATCAGTATATCACATAAATGAAAATGTTGCTCAAATTGTTTTAATGAGAACGATTGCGGAGAAGACATCAAATTCAAATAAGGTCCCCATACGTAGTTGTGTGTTAGTATTGCATATAATGTACAATGTACTAAGTGTTAGATATTTTCACATCAACAAATTTAAAATCTTCTTGACCATGACCTTTGGAGTCATAATACGGCAAAGTTAATGGTGTCGATACACTCGATTTAAAAAGGACACGCTTACCTCTAACAGGTGTGTATAAGCTTCAGTTAGGTAGTTATTATTATTATTTACAAGGAGTTATTGGAACTCAAATTCGATAGTTTACAGCATTTGTTGGAGTACATAAGTAAAAAATTAAAAACTGGTTGAATGATCTGAGAATATAATATACAAGGTGTGTTCCAAAGTAAACAGGACTTAAAAAAAAAACAGAACAAATGGTTCTTTCGGCAAAATCAATTTATTTTATTCAAAATAGTCTCCTTCTGCTTCAATACGGCTTTTTGCACGGTCCAAAAGCATATCGAACGAGTGTTTTAATTCGTTGGCCGGTATGGCCGCCAGTATGCCGGTGCAAGCTTTTTAAAATTTATGGGTAAAACTATATCGCTCATACTACCGCATCATTATTTTTTACAGAGATCCTACACGTGTCCGCATTGGTTCTGCGCAAAAAACGTGACTCATAGCGAAATCGCTAAACATCTAAAAACTGCAAAATCATCTTTGAAAAGAAAGGCGGGTAATGGTAGAAAACAGGGATTAGAATTTCCTATCCACCAAAAAAGGTGTTGAGCTATGCGAAACAAAATCCTGGACTACTACTTACAGAAAGTACACATAGAATAGATTATGTTCTTTCAAAGGTAATGTATCACCAAAACGCAAAGAGAATCAACATAATTTGTTGGGTTGTTTCTCGAAAATTAAAATTTAGTTCGTGTCTTACTTTACCTGCGTTGTAATGGACGACAAGTTCTACGTAAAAGAGAACTTTAAACAAATCCAATGGCGCCAGTTTTACACAACAAACAAGTGGGCAATGTTGCCAGCGTCGTTTGCCTTTAATTCAGCTTCATAAGGGTCCAGTACTCTTTTGGCCTATCTCGTAACATGGCATTAAGGGAAAAATGGCTATTAAGGGATACCAAGATAATGGAGTGGCTTTTGTTCCTAAAGAGACGAATCTTCCGAAGTTCTAGAGTTTATACCAATTAAGACTTATTGGATCATTACTAAAACCAAACTATTAAAAACCCAACAAGTTGTAAAAAATGAAAGGCACTTTAAAAATAAAAGGCGAAACGTAACCAAAGACATCAGTTAAGATTCTTTGCAAGTGCTTATGAAGGATCTTAAGCAAAAATTGCGATTATTTGCCTATAACAAAACAAACGGACTATCCTTTTTTAAATTCTTATAAAACTATATGTAAACTATAACTTGTTCAAATATTTTTGAAATTCAATAATAATTAACGTTATTTGTGTGGCTAATTTTACAACATCGGTAAATCTCTCAAGCAAGAGGGGGGTGGTGAAACCATGAAAATAAAATAGATGTCCTAATGTGAAAAAATATTCGAGAAGACAAACGGGCAACCAATTTTAATCCAAATTACATCCAAAAAGATTTAAATTGTATACATAGTTTCAAATTTGGTCTTCTAATAGATATATAGCAGATAACGGTTTAAATAAAAAATGCATAAAAGTAACTAACGATTTTTTTTTTCGAATTTGTTTCACTGTAAGTATGACGAAGTTGGTTCTTAGACGTTGACGGTTGTCACACACATTTGCTCTATAAACGTTGAGCAGCACAATCAGCTCCATATTGCACCAAATACCGAAATAGTAATAAAATTGAAAATAATTTTCGCTGACACCATAATGAATATGGGATTAAAATCTTGATTTACCTCAATTCTAATATGTACACACATACTTGTAAGTGTACCTTATTAAAAATATTCGATATCCAAACGTACCACTATAAGGACGATTATGAATTTTGGAGTCTTCCATGGTGGCGACAATCTCTTCATCCGGATAAACTTTTTGGTCGACGCGCGACTTTTTCAATTTCGGAATTGGAAACCGATATGTCTTTGATATACACCAGTGGGTCCATGTTTCAATAGTCCCAAAACGGAGAAAAACTTCTATCGGTTTACACCTTACTAGCGCCAAGGGGTCTTACGGCTTCTCTTGTTGCCCGGAGTAAACAAATATGGCGCTTATCACACCTGCACTATAAGAATGTCTAATGCATTCTCTTGAAGTGCCTACTATCTTAACTATCTCGCGCTCCTTCAATTGGCAGTTTGCTAATTCGAGATGTTAGACTGTTGTCGCGTTGCCCTATGTGGAAGCAGTTATCGCGGCACCTAGGTGTGGCTCTTCAAAACCTGACCTCCGACCACATTGACAGTTGTTAAATTAATGTTTGACAGTAGCCATCGAAGGAGAAGAATCACTATACCCAGCATACAAGTGTTCTTTGATGTCATTGCAAATTTCCTCCCAAAAAAAGTATGAAATCACTCCCTTTTTTATATCTTTTAATTTCGAAGTTAAAAATCAAACTACGACTCCGATTCGGCTTAAATTTTGACAGTAAGCGTACTAAATGCACCAGAGGATAGTCAATTCTTGGCATGGTTATTATAGGTCCCCCTCATAGTATTTGAACCTAAGTTGTTAGTAATATTTCATTAACTTTGACGATTTAGACTTTTGAAATTGTATAAAGAGGAATATCGAAATTGGTTCAAGTAGTTTTCGGGCAATCTAGGTTTTGATAGAATGACATAACCATGCCTCTGGAAACTTTGATATTGATGCGAAATCTCATTATGTATTGCAAAATTTGTTCGGCTTGTTGTTTTTGTTAAAAGGCTCTTGGTTTTCAGAGTGACTCAAACATCTCATCTACTAATTCCTTTGAGTACAGAAGGTATAGAAAGTGTTTTTTTAGTGCAATAAACACTTTTTCAGTGTTTCACTCAAAATTTTTTGGAACATCCCTCTTTTAAAAGTAGTGTGCGCTTATTTTAGACACCGTTTACGTGGTTATAGCCGAGTTGGAGATTCCAATGGTAGCCTAATCCATCCCCACCTGGTATTTCCAACGGAGTGGAGGTCTTCCTCGGCGGGTATCTCGTCGAATACTTTCAGAGCTGGAGTGTTTTTGTCTATTCTGCCAGTATAGTCGCTGTCTCTTAGTTC
The DNA here is from genome assembly GCF_016617805.1 of Bactrocera tryoni. Classification (NCBI taxonomy): domain Eukaryota; kingdom Metazoa; phylum Arthropoda; class Insecta; order Diptera; family Tephritidae; genus Bactrocera; species Bactrocera tryoni. Next base: position 32,295,005 of record NC_052500.1, on the reverse strand, counting down.
GCTGAACTATGTCAATGTCGTCGTATATCTCATACAGCTCATTGTTCCATTGAATGCGATACTCGCCGTTGCCAATGTGCAAAGGACCATAAATCTTCGCCAGAACATTTCTCTCGAAAATTCGTAACGTCGACTCATCAGATGTTGTCATCGTCCATGCCTCTGCACCATATATCAGGACGAGAATATTGAATGATTTATAGAGTTTGTCTTTACTTCTCAATTGTCTACTCAGTCCGAAGCATCTGTTGGCAAGAGTTATTCTGCGTCGGATTTCGAGGCTGACATTGTTGTTGGTGTTAAGACTGGTTCCAAGGTAGACGAAATTATCTTCGACTTCGAAGTTATGTCTGTCAACAGTAACGTGAGAGCCTAGTCGCGAATGCGACGACTGTTTGTTTAATGACAGGAGATATTTCGTTTTGCCCTCGTTCACTGCCAGACCCATATTCTGTGCTTCCTTGTCCAGCCTGGAGAAAGCAGAACTAACGGCGCGGGTGTTGAGGCCGATGATATCAATATCATCGGCGTACGCCAGCAGCTATACACTCTTATAGAAGATGGTGCCTTCTCTATTGAGCTGTTTAGCTCTTTATTTCAATAGATTGAAGAAGTCGCACGATTACAATTCCTTTTTAAACAAAAAATGCTCTCTTATGACACAGGTAAATTTTTTTTTGGTTTTGAGCAAGGGTTTTACTTAATATATTCTGGTTATGTAGGCAAATATATGTGGGAAGGGACGATTACAAATCTGAAATATTTGCTTTTTAAGCAATTATAGCGACTTGACATTTCGTATTCATTGGTATTCACGCCCATATAATGGCGGTCTTCGCGGGCTGGTGCCGTCCAAAGAGGGGGAAGTGTATGGGAGAGTCACTTGTATCGCTCGCTGTGTACGACAGTATGTGTTTGCAAATTGCAGAGGAATACTTGTATTGTGTTACAATTTTGTTTCCTGTAAAAACCTGTACAAAATATTCGAGACGAGCTGACTGTACCAGCGTCGAATTTTTTAAAATGAGAGAGAAAAAGTATGATTTTAGTAAAAATTTGAAGATTTGCGAAGCATACCAAGCTTACTTAAATCTACCTGTTAAAAATCAGGAAAAAAAAAAAATGGACCGCACATGTGTCATGTAACTTCGCTGATATATTCTGCATCTCCTTTTTTATAATAATTATGAACTATTTTGACCAAATATTGTTGACCGGTGGAATAGGTAAAAATATTATATGAAATTACCGTTTATATGTTAGGCATGTCTTATCGCAATTATCTGTTATTTATAAAAGTAAAAATATGTCATGTGCTAAGGTATTTAGTACATGCGAAATTATTGATTTGTAATATTACGGTGCTTTTCTTTTTAACATAAAATAATATATTTTTATTAACCAGAAAACACTGAGTAAAACGTTTTTGATTGTGTGTTAAAATTACCTTTTTGCAGGTCCATTTCGTCCATGTCAGAATTTTTGATTTGCTGAAGTTTTTCTCGAAATTTCTTCGTGATTTGTTTACGCTGATAATCTGCCTCTATTTCCTGTTTGGTGCGTGGTATCCGAAATCGTATACAACAGCAGACCATAATTACTAAATGGGGACGAAAGATACAACTGTTATGTTTTTCGAGTTTTATATAAGTGCAGTAATAAAAAAGAAGTAAGTGCATACTCTTTATACATACATATATTAGTAATATTTCAAATAAATAACAATATTATATAGTTTGTTTAAGATTTAGTTTTTTAAATCAGATATACATGCATACATATGTACATCAAAAATTTACACTATAAGTTTCCTAGATGGTAAAATGTACTTTTTTGTATGATAAAACGGGTGATCTTATAACGGGTGATCCAAATACAGGTACTGATCACGCTTGAGTCGTGTCAAGCTGTCATGTTATTTTTATTCAGTATTGTTTGGAAATTCATCATGGAAAGATTAACGAATGAGCAACGTTTACAAATCGTTCAACGCCGCTACGCTCAAATTATGGTCAACATAATCGGCCTACTGAACGTTCTATTCGCAACACCATATATTGGGACCAAGCATTCATTATTGGATAATATTCGACCGAATAGACCACGTACAGCACGCAGTGAAGAAAATATAGCAACGACTTGGTGCATTTAAAGTCGAGAACTGAAACCGCTCGACCCTCTGAAGCGACATCGCTTCGCTCTATGTTCTTTTAAAAAGTTGCAAGAAGTTCCGACCCTTTCGAGCCAAATGGGTATGTAAACAAGCAAAATTAACACATTTGGGATGAAGAGCTACCAGAAAAGAAATTATATTTCTTCAAAAATTATGCCAATGAAAACGAAACAGTTAATGGCGACCGTTAACGCGTCATGATAACCTACTATTTTATGCCTGAAATTGAAGCTCGGGATCTCGGTGACATTTGGTTCCCACGCATCGCATCAATCAACGGATTTATTGAGAGAACACTTCGGTGAGCAGATAATTTCACGTTTTGGGCCGGTCGATTGGCCACTAAGATTGTGTGATATCATACTGTTAGACTTTTCCTGTGGGGATGTGTAAAGTCTAAAATCTATGCGGACAATTCCGCTTCGATTCAGGCTTTGGAGCAAAAAAAAGTCGAAATGCTCGAACGAGTCGGGTAGCCGCAGCCAACATTTGTAAGAGATAATCTGCAGAAAATAAATGCCACATAATGTTCTCTCGAATGATAATAAAAATTCACCTTTAAATTTGAAGTTCTGTGTTTTTTTCTTTAAAAAAGTTGGGAACCTCGAAATGGGTCATTCTTTATATACAAATTAAACGCTATTTCGTTATGTGCCCGCGTAACGATGATTATGTACAGGTACTCGTATTCCCTTTTTTTTTGCAAAATCACCGTCGATTTCGCAATATATGTATGTATATATTTATAACTTGAGAACGTCTCAACCGATTTGGCTGTAAATTGCTAAAGAGTTAGCTTAAAACCAAGCGACGAGCATAGGCTACTTTTTACCGTTTTATGACAAACAAACAAAGTTGTATTTCCAATCATAAGCATGTGTTCAATATTCATGTAAGAATCATTTGAATATTTTTTTACTTTAGAAATAAAATAACATCACATAGCTACAGCCAGAGTACGCACAGACATTCATAACAAATCAAATAGAACATGCAACCTAAAAAAATAGCGGATTAGCTACAATGTTGAGAAAAAGTTCAATCATAATTTGAGATAAGCGCAAGATATCCTCGACAACAACGCAATAGCGATATGATGCCAGTCCTAAGCTCCACGCGAGTATTATATTTTTCTAAAATCGTACTTTTCAGATCATTAAAAATTTTATAAGGGTAATACCCTGAACAACTATTTAAAATATTTAAAGCAGCTCATTTGATTGGATTTCAGTGTGCTACATAATTTTGTTGTATACGATCCTCAAAACAAATTTTCACTTCAATGAATATATTAAGTTTTTAAACCACTCACACGAAACTTGGATTCTACGAGTATTATTTTTTATAGTATACACCTGCCGGCGTTGTAGTCACCTGAGTGTAGTAAGTCTGAAATATTTTCTCTTCGTCAGTATGTACTTACATATATCTTGTGATGTCTTAATCATCAAGGAAAACAAGGTTTTTTGAGATATCTTACTTGTTACTGTAGATGTGATTTCAAACGATATATGTAATTCCCAGAAGGAATAAAGAAGTTCGTAATCTATTATTCCTTGCAAACTTATTTTATTTTAAGAGAATTCTTGATTTTTTTGTATTATTTAAAAATGCCGGCTTAAAAACTTTTATACCTCTGTATAAATTATAACTAACCCACTATCAAATTTCCATTCGTTTAATATTTATATCTCAACTCATACAATTAGGAATAAACACGCTTTATGTATGTATATATGTATGTACATGTACATATATGAAAAGTCCTTTAACACCTACATATACTTAATGATATTCCCAGACAAATCGCAATTATATGCCAAACACGAAAACCGCCAATAGTAACTGTTTCCAGCCACACAGGTTCGGGATCCTCTTCCACGTTCATTGCCAATATGGTAAGTAGGCTGAGTAGATTTGACTAACTTTAGTGATATTTGAAGAGTTGCCTCGAAGTATTGATTATCGGAAGTTTAAACACGTGAACTTAATTTCAGATTTGTATTTTTAAACAATATATACACGAAATTTTTTGATATTTTCAATGTTTTAAATACTGTTTTACGGTCTACATGTATATGTATATTTTCAATTTGGTATGGTAGACTAAGTTGCAGATTTTTCGGAGGAAGCGCTACGTGCAAAAGCTAAAGGAATACTGAATTTCAAATATCCTTAACGGTAAACTTTGCCGAACTTACTAGAATGAGTACATTTATTAATCTTCCCATGTATGGGTGCAGTATATTAAATACAGGGTGGTGATATTAAGTGAATGAATGAATAATTGAATATATGAGTAACAGTGGAAAAGTTGCCACTGAGAACTATGTGGAAACAAGAACAAAGTCATGTTTTAGTATTTGATTACATACAAGAGTACTCACGATAATTAAAATGATATAACTCTTTAATTACGTCTGTCTTTCGACTCTCAGCAGTTGTTACTTCGATTCGCCACTCTCCAAAATTCGATGAATTTAAGAGTTATAAAGCAATTTCAATATTCGCCCAAGTGACATGTCGTGAGACCCTATATACACCCACCGCTTTCAGCTCATAAAGCAAGGAGCATAGTGCGTTAATATTGATATGATATAGCAGTAGATCTACGTATGTATATATGTATGTATGCATGTAAAGCATTTTATTATGTGTTCGTACACTCATAAGTTAGGATGGGGAATGTTAAGTTGTGGTAAACTAGAAAAAGGCCAGCAAGTGACACCAGAATTTGTGAACTGGGAGTGCCACAGCAAGCGAATTTATTTTCACCGCCATTCTTGAGCTTTCACTTTCCAATGTTGTTGTTTTCACAACAATTTTTTCATTTAATACGACACGGTGGCGCTGACTTTGCATACCTTATGTAGGCGGCCTGATGATGACCTGAAGCGTGTGCAAGTAGGCGAGGCTGCCGGCACATTGTTGATATGTGTCTCAGCGACCGTTCAATCCCCGTCACCGCTATTGTTCTCCGTACATAAACGCTCTGTGAATGGCGCGATAAATGTCGGTACACAGTAAAAGGACATTAGCTAATGATGAGTTAAAATTAAAGTACCATCCGAAACCTTTTCGAAATATCATTTACTTGTTAAATAAGCTTTAAGAAAACTGTTGAATATATTTTCGAAAGCAATCTAACCGATAATAGCTATTAAAATCTGTCTCTAATCATTGCTTTTGTACATATGTATACTCTAAGGATATCTCAATATTTTTTTTGAATACGTAGCCTAGTTCTAAAAGAATTCACTTATATTTACATAACATGTGTATTTATATTGTTTAATACTACAAATAATTTTCAAAACGAGAAACTGACCTTTGTCTTTGGCTTTGTCGAAATTGGACCGCAGATCTGTTTTTAGCCTGCGAAGCATGGAGAACGATCTTTCGAGGTGCCGAGTGTTAGAGCTTTGAACCAAACATTACAAAATTAGGAACTATTACTTCTACCTCATTTCTAGAACATAAAAAAATCATTAGGCTAGTCTATTTTCAATATATTGATTGCCAAAAAAGTCTTGCGGTATTTTCGCGAGTTGGCGCTGAAAGCTCGTAGTTCTAGTTTTATTCGTCGCATCGGGTCATGCTATACCTTTTTGGAAAGCTCATTCACGCGCTAACACGTGTTTGATTGATTTTCGTTTCTTTTAAGTCGTTAAGAGTTATAGCGTCGCAAACATGGAGCAAAATAAAGAGAAAATACGGCATATTTTACAGTACTACTACGATAAAGACAAAAATGCATCTCTAACCGCCAATAAAATTTGTGCAGTTTATGGACCCGATACAGTTTCCATTTCCACCGCACAACGATGATTTCAACGTTTTCGTTCTGGTGTAGAGGTGGTCGAAGATGCGCCACGCTCCGGAAGGCCTGTCGTCGAAAATTGCGATAAAATCGCTGAATTGGTCGAAAGAGACCGGCATAGTAGCAGGCGTAGCATCGGTCAAGAGCTGGGCATGAGTCATCAAAAATTCGTTTAAATTTCAATAAAAAAAAAATTCAATAAAAATACCGCAAGACTTTTTTGACAACCCATTATTACTTATATTTTTAATATTTTTTGTAATTTTTCGAAAAAAAAAACAAATTTTAGTTCGATTAAAGTTTTACTTCAGTTGTATTGACTCAACGTTCTACGGTGAAACATTTTAACATATTTTATACATAGTGTCATATTGAGAGAACACGAATCGATTCGCGATCCATAAAATAATGTATGACCCATCATTGGATCATAGTTTTTAAACTAAACAAAGTAGTCGATAGAGTAATAACGATGGACGCCACCTTATTATGTCTGCCCGAAAATACATGAAAAACGATGAAAAGGAAACTGATTTCAAATAGACGATGCGTAATTGCGATTCAAACTAATGAGTTTTTGCAAAAAAAGAACATTGCGAAGCTCCGGTGTAAAAGGCGAGGACAGATTTGATTACTACAAACGTCTTTTGGTAGGCTGCTTTATAAAGCAAAACTTACGTCGAGAAACATCAGATCATTGGTGAATTCAAGACCGAAATCTTTGCCCGATATGGTTAAATAAGTAACGGAGTCATTTGCAGTGGTTAGTGGAGGCGGGCAAATAAAAACTATTATTTTATATGCACAGAAACTTGTTTGAAGACGCACGAGATAGCTTGGCATAGGCACCTTAAAAGATCGCATGAGTCATATCCTGCATGAAGCAGTCTCATTGATCATGAGAAAACTGTCTGATGGCGCCGCCTTTGCTCATCCGGTTGATCATTTCACAGTTATGTTAGTCATTGTTTAAAAAAAAATTCGGAGGAGTTTCTCCATATTTCCGTTGCCGTTGACAAAACATGGAACCACTAGTAAACAGCAGAGGCAAAGTAACAGTGGACTTCACGAAGAATGTGAAGGCTTTGTTAACGGCCGGAGAGGAAACGGTCACAGGGCTCTAATATACCGATTTATTGAGCTGAATTGTAGAAAAACGGCGCTTTCCTCATGATAGCGCACCGGCTGGTCCCTTTTGACGGAAGTAGGGATGAATTGGTGTCTCATCCACCGTATTCACCCCAATTGGAATAAGTAGTTTATCCCCGGCACATAAGCTTGCTTGACAGACTTCCAGAAAATGTAGTTTACAAACGTGTTTAAGAAGCGTTAAGTGTATCGAGCTAAGTGGAAACTATGTATATTGCGAAATAAATCGCCATTTTAAAAATTTTCATTTTATATAACAAATCTTCAGTTAAAATATCGGTGCATTTTGATATAAAAAAAAATCACTGTTCCTAATCATATTTTCAAATTTATCTGCACCTGCGCTTTTACAATTTTTTACTTAATTTGAGTTACTCCAGTCACATATACCTGCACAAATATTTGTGAAGAATATGTCGTAACGTGATCCACTGTGCAGTGGCAGGTCATTACTTGCACCACAGCTGAAAATGGGGCACTCCTTGCTGATGGTATTAATTTGTTTTGTTTTGCTCGGACGGATATGCTGAATCAAAAAAGTGCGAATACGTAGAATCCTCTATATGCAACTATACACATACATATGTACATACTAAACTATACATGTATACGAACATTTTGTTAAGTAAAAATTGTGGAAATAGTTGGCATAACTTTAAGATAGCAAAAGCAAAAAAGGTGATTACGGGAAAGGGCCAGCGCATAGCGTCGTCTTTATGGCGTGATGAACACTTGCTATAGCTTGTCTACACTGTTATTGTTGTTGTCGCTCACCTATTGGCGTGCAGCTCACCGGTTGCGTCTGCTTTTCACGTTTGTTTGACCACTGCTAACTATGACCCTTTTGTGGGTTTTCGCTTAAGTATATATGTAAGTATTTTTGCATTTGTCTGACTACAAACTCATTTCTGCTTCTGCTCTAATCCATGACTAATTATTCCGTTATAATTGACTTAAATCTTTCAATACTCAGGAGATATAGTATATAACGCTTGAACAGATTTTTAAATTCTCGCAACATGCTTCACAGAGTTTATTTATTTTGTTCGCCCAAGGCTTGTTTATAACATCTAAAACTAATCGAGATACGTAAAGAGTCATATATATATATACATATGTATATCAAAGTGATCGGAAAGTCAAGACGAATTGAGTTCCGGATGTCTGCCTATCCGCCCGTTCGTCTCCCCGTGCAAATAGAAATAATTAATGAAACTTAGTACACGTCTCTGCTGGCACTCTGAATAGTTTTGTTTTGAAAATTCGGAGCTGACAAAACGCCATTAATTTAAAAAAATATTAAAAGTGATAATTAACGTTAGGAAATTTAGCTATAACTGTAGTGATTGGCAACTGTGGTGCAAATTTTGGAAAAGTGTGCATGGGTCCGCCCTGTAATAGTAGCTTTAGTGTACATATATACATATGTATATATCTTGCAACCTACTAAAACTATATTAACTGAACTTTCTAGGAAATTCTTATATTTTTCTTCTAAAAATAGTTAAAAACGTTCCATAAGTTTTCAACTTCCCAGTATAATTTATAAACTGCCTTATCGAAATTCAAAGAAAATCTTCTTCTGATAATCATGTGCTCTAGTGCTTCAAATGTATAAAATTAATTCAGTATATTCCAGGTGGTGGAAGCGAGCATACAGTAGTTCAATGCCAAAAGTAAATCAGTCAAGACCTATGCCTACCCCAATCATACCCATTATAGTGATTTTCGACTCTGGTGTAAAATTTTAAGTTTCAGTCGCTTTAGTTACTGACGGTGTATTAAGTACTTTTTAACAGTACAGTTATAGGGGAAGTGCCCTAAGCGGATTTGCTTATTGTAGATTAAGTGGTTTTGGTGATTTGTACATTAAACAATTAGCGGACGAAGCCACGCCTATTTTTCTTTTAATTTTTAACCCACAGGGGTTATTGCGATCCCATGTGACTATTATTGTTCTATATCTTAATTTTGTGCTAGGTCATAGCACTTTATAGGTTTTCACTAAATGTTTTGAGCGCGTGGCAGTGGTCCGATCTACGATCGTCCCCACTTTTCTCCAAGGAACACATGCTCCTTAAGATATCTTAATTATTACTCAATCTCTTATCTTATCTCTTGCATAGAAAAACTCGTCTCGTCATTTTAGGACGACAAAGGGGATCCAAGCAGCATGCGCCTCGGCTCTCAAGGCTATTCCGAAAAATGCCTTCCGTGACGCCTTCAATGCTTGGAAATCGCGTTAGCAGCGCTGCATCGACGCAGACGGAGCCTATTTTGAAAGTTTTTAAAGAATGGTAACTATCAGTTCAATAATTTTTTTTTTTTAATCGACTCAATACTGTTACTTTTCGGACAAACCCTGTACAGGCATATATGTATGTACATATGTAATCATATATCTAACTCGATAATTATTAGGTGATACAAGCAATCGTTAGTTCAAAACATGTTAGAATAACAGTAATCATTATAAGTAGTAAGCGGGCGTTGAGATTAACTTGCCACATACTAATAAAATGCTCCCTGAGATTCATTAAGATACTTCACATACGATCACCAATCATATGGAGTAGAGTTAGACGGGAGTTCGAAAATCCTGTTATTAGTTACATATATATTTTTTAACGTTTGAAAGTGATCATGGCTTCATTCACTGATATAAAATTTTGGTACAAGGTGTTTTCCAAATAAACAGGACTTAAAAACAAAAACAAAACAAATGGTTTTTTCGGCAAAAATTTATTTTATTCAAAATAGTCTCCTTCTGCTTCAATACAGCTTTTTGCACAGTCCAAAAGCAAGTCGAACGAGTGTTTTAGCTCATTGGCCGGTATGGCCGCCAGTATGCCGGTGCAAGCCTTTTGAATGGCCTCTACGTATGCATAACGCTCTCCTTTCATGGGGAAATGCATTTTTCCGAAAAGGAAGAAGTCGTACGGTGCCATATCAGGTGATTTTTTGTCAAATAATCGGTAACAAGCGTCGATCGATGAGACGGATTCTGAGCAATTTTTGGTCGTCAGCCAATTTGTGCAAAACAAACCGTGCACATACCTTTCGTATGCCTAAATGTTCGGTCAAAATGCGACAAATCGATGTTTTGGAGATTTTCAATTCCATTTCCATGACTTTCAATGATGATTTCGGCTGATGTTTGATGAATTCACGCACAGTTTCGATGGAATTTCCGGTGATCACGGATTTTGATTGGCCCACATGTTGATCGTCATTTATGTCCTCACGACCACTTTGAAAACGTTAAAACAACTCGTGCAGTCTACTACGGGATAGGCAATCATCGCCATAAACTTGTTTCATCAATTGAAACGTTTCGTTAAAAGTTTTACCAATTTTAAAACAAAATTTAATGTTGGCCCTTTGTTCGAAGCTCATTTTCGCACCGATAAAACAAACATACTGACACCTAAAACGCAATAACTTCACTTCCAATTTATGAAATGTCATGAAGAATGTCTCGTTGGACAATCGATAAAGATAGCAGATTCTAACGCACCAGTCGACATATAGACGGCGCCACCAAGGGGCGCTAGATTCCTGTTTACTTTGGAACGCACGACTGGCACAATTTCATCGTCACACCAAGCGAGACAAAATGTCGCATTGTGCTTCGCTTGCTGTGGATTAGAGCACAACACGTTTTTGTGTCTTATTAGTCAAAGACGTTTTTGACTAATCCGGTGTGGGTTCAGCCTTATATTTTAATATTTAAATTATAAATAATTCTACTGTTCTCTAACGAAGAACTCTAAAAACACAAATATAGCTAGGGAGCAGTGATCTTTAAATATTTTAAACTATACTGACAAACTAACTTAGCTTTAGTTTTAATAAAATATATTTTAAATAGTTTGAAATAATTTTCTTTAACTTATAGTAATCCTTAGAATTTGGAAAAGTGTTCAAAATTTGGTTCGCCTGATCTTACGCTCCCTTACTTGTACACTTTAATATTATTTACTTTGTATTTTTGCCTGTCAATTGTAATTATTTCTATATTTAATAGGTTTCTTTCAATTTCGAGCAAATATTTAGAACCAAGTGCGAAGCATATAACTCAGACAATATCCTTAAAATAAGAAAAAATACATTAAGAATGATAGACATAGAGGTGGGCAGAGTTTCGTATTCCTACTTTTTGCTCTTTCAAAAAGAATTTTTGAATTGCAATTGCTAATCTTATCTCTAAGATTTTTGATATGTCCACTTAGAGAGGGTGGAAGATTGGGGTCCGGAATTCTCAGGAGAGCACAGCGCTTTAAAATATTTTTTTGCAAGTTTTTTCTACCACTTTTCAACTACATTTCACTACAACTGATCCAATTATGATTTACGTATTATACTTCATAAGAATATTTGCTTGTAACGTTATAAATTAAAATTATGCTTCTCAACAGTCATCATCAATTGAAAAATTAAATTTTTTGAAACCAGCAAATATGTATATTAGAACGACTTGCCACATTTTATGTCGAGGTCTTAAATTGAAGGTGTACAAAATACAGCTGGTGCATGAACTGAAGCTGCGTGACCTTCCAAAGCGACATCGCTTCGCTCTATGGGCTTTTGAAAAGTTCCAAGAAGATCCGACGTCTTCGAGAAAAATTTTGTTCAGCAAAACTTTAGCATTTGGGACGAAGAGCAACCTAAAAAGAACGGTTTGGAGTTGTTTGTTGGCCGGCGGAATCATCGGTCCATATTTCTCCAAAAATGATGCCGGTGAGAACTTAACCGTCAATGGGGACCGTTATCACGCCATATTTAAATGACTTTTTGTTGCTTAAAATTGAAGCTCGTGATCTCGGCGACATTGGTTTTCAATAAGGACACGCATCGCATCGGTCAGTGGATTTATTGAGAGAACATTTCGGTTTTGACCGGCTTCACGTTTTGACCGGTCGATTGGCCACCAAGATCGTGTGATATCACACCGTTAGACTTTTTTCTGTGGTAATGTGCAAACTCTAAAATCTATGCGGACAATCCGGCTTCATTTAACGCCTTGGAGCAAAACATTACGCGTGTCATTCGCTAGTTACCAGTCGAAATGCTCGCACAAATCCTCGAAAATTGGAAATTGGACGGATGGACCATCTAGACGTAGTCGCGGCCATTCTTTCCAATAATAATAAACATTCCCCATTAAATTTGAAGTTTCTGTGTTTTTTTCTTTAAAAAAGTAGGAAACCTATATAGTACATATATGTAGTAGATGTGGTCAGGCGATGCAAAGGCTATGACATACATTAAATACTATTACTCTTATGATAAACCATTCAATACAGTGAAAATATTAATTACGAAAACGTAATTGCCGGCATTAGAACCCAAGGGACTTCAGGTTTAATTTTTAAAATTATTCACACAAATATTTGTCAATAGAAAAAATAATGAATTTTCCTTTTGGCAGTTTACTAAAAATTGTGCTTATTTATTTATTAATTTTTTTTTTCAATTTTGAAAATACATTTTTTAATGTTTAAAAATATATATTCTTTATTTATGAATATTGAACGAAAATAATTAAGTTAATTTAAATTTAAGGGGTTATATACAGTGAAAATATTGAAAAAAGCTAATATTCCAAAATTTTTCTGAGAAAACTATTAAGTTTATTGTTCCAAGATTTATATATATTATGGTATGGTATGTATTATGGTATCTTCTAACTATATTTTAAGATTTAGTATTTGTAAAAATATTTCTTTGGATATCCGGGAGCTCCTCTCAAAAAATATGTTTTGTGGTGACCACTATATCTCTGAACTGGATCCTCTGAAATTATTAAACCAAACAGATTTCGTTAAAGTAATATTAAATCTAGTAATTAATCAAAGGATTAAGCAAAATAATTTTTTTTTTTAATGTCAGTTTAAAAAAAAGTCGGGTTTTGACCATAATTTCAGACTTAAATTGTTAAAAAAAAAATTTAGTGGTGAGAAAAGATTTTCGATTAAATACTAAAAAATATATTTAAGCAGAGCGTATTGAAATTAGAGACTAACCGGCTCAGCCGTTTTCGAGTAATGTTGATCACCGACTTTGAAAACACCATTTTGAGAAAAACGCGTTAAACGTTTGGAATGCACTTCCAAGCACTCTGAAATGCCTTTTCAAATTTGGGTGTAACTTCGAAAATATTCATCGGATCGATATGAAATTTTCTGTGTGTATTCTTAAATATATGCTTAGTAGCAGCCCGCCCCGGCTTTACACGGGTATTTTTTATATTTATTATAATTTTGTATATTTATATTTATAATAGACTTGTATACATATTTTCACGTTTTTGCGTAGGTTCATTACAAATTAGTTAAATGAATGAAATTCGAAGTATTTTTCGTATTATTATTATTATTTTTTTTAATTCTTGTAAAAAGGCCTTTATTGCATATTTTACTTTCTCTGCTCCTGAATAATTTATTGAATTAGAGCTTGATGTTAATTTATTTTGTGGCAGTAATATAAATTGATTTTCAGGACCTTCGATGTGCGATAGACCAACATACAGTTGGCCATGAGTAAAACATTCTCTTCGTAAGTCAATCCGTACTAACTAATTCGAAAGGTTGGCGTTGGGACTTGCTTGTAGTTAGAGCGAAAGATGTTGTTCAAATATCATTGAACTTGCTTACTTATTTAGTATCAGCAAAGCCGAAAATAAATGTCTATTTTTAAATATATTGATTATACATACATACTATACATATGTATGTATATAAACATACTCATGCATTTACATGTAATGCGCATCAAATAATAATAAAAATGCATGGGTAAACATAAGTCAAAATTTACAAATGAGGTAACATTAAACACACACACATGTATTGATAACAACCCTAGATCAAGCAGCATAAACAATATACTGCAATACATACAAACATATACATATATTTCGTTATTTAAGATAGTTTTCTAAAATAGTATATAAGCAATGAAAAGATCAAAATGAAATTAGAATGAATTAATTCTCCCTCGATATAAGTCTATCATTGCCCCCCACCAGCTTTAAGGTTTGTTAGAACCTACATTGAGGTAATAACAGATGTTTTCACTGAAAATTTAAGCTGTTTAAATGGGATTGGCAGATTACTTGGGATCATCGAAATCCTCGGTATAAGAAGCCTCTTCCCGATGGCGATGACTTAAACTCCTCAAAAGGTTAATTGGACTTCCAATTTTTAAAGTCAATTCATGTGGTGACAGTCCAGAAGGGGTTAATTAGCTCCATGGGAAAATGGTAATTTGTAATTTTTTATTTCTACGGGAACTTTTTTTTTATATTTTCAACCGAAGTCCATAAGGGCGACGATATTAAGCATTAGGATGGGTCGATTCCGGACTTTTTTCTATTCGGGATTTCTAATAGTGCGGAAAAGTTGCCTTAGTACTTCCTGATTCCAATGCAACTTTTTGTTTTGAGATCGGATTGCATCTTCAACCCCTAAAATCGTGAAATTGTCTACCTAGCGCCTGAAATACGCATCTCATGGCAAAATGTATAAAACAAAAGTTATTTGTCACTTCATTTGCTACCGAAATGGTATATGTGATCATGGCCGTAGGACGAACCGTTCCCGAGATACGAGCGAAAAGGCGGCGCGCCACAGCGCAAGGTGAAAATCGGCTTGCGGCCACACTTCTTGACGTTGATTTCGTCGAGTGCTATCACTTATATTCTCTCAACAGAACACAGAACTCAAAATGTATATATCTAAATTTAAATTTAGACAGAAATGTCCTGTGTTTGGCATATATCCGTACAATCTCTCTGAGTCCCAGTTACCTACTTACCAGGAAGTTCTTTTGTGTTATCAGTTTGAAAGATTTCGTATAGGGCAACTCCGAGGCGACAACTATGAACCTAGGAGTAAAGAGGTTACAGAAATAGTTAATAATAAGAAATAATAAGCATGCTTTGATGATATCGGCTCGCATACCTCTGTTAATGACAGGAAGGGTCTGTCGGAAATCTCCAGCAAATACAAAAGTTATCCCGCCCATGAGTGTAAAGGAATTTCTAAGGTCTTTTAATGTTCTGTTCCCGGCCTCTATTTTTGCGGATAGAACATATTGATTGTTGCTCACAATTTAAGTATAACGAAAGTTTAAAAGGTAAATTTGAATTTGCAGCAATTTCTGACGAAGCAACTGCTGTCGCTATCTTCCCTGCTTGCCTTATTTCAGCAAGTATTAAGCTTGTAAGAAACGTCTTGCCAGTACAATGACGCATCCAAAAAAATGTTGTTTTTGTTATTATTCACGCTATAACTGGCTCTCAGTGTATTGCAGCTTAGCTAAATGTTAAATAACATTCTCTGTTATAAGTAGTGTTTTTTTTACACTCGTAAATTCGTTAAAAATGAGCATTTTCTGAATTTTTCCTCATTAGATTACCTTCAAAGTGGTTCAGGCCATTTCTCATTTCATGCAACGGTTTAGTCAGCCATAGCGTACAGACAAAAAACCCAACTTATTTTTATATACATATGTATAAGATTAAGAAAATAAAATAAAAAATCGATTTTTTGAAAATTCTAACTGTATAAAACTCCTTAATATAAACTATACTACCTGGTAAGTTGAATAAAACTGGACACAGTGTGCTAAATTTACTGCTAAAATTACTCAAATCACGAGTTAACCTGGATATGTTATTTTTATTTACATATGTATGTACATACATATACATATATAAGTAGATATCAAAGTAGTTTTATTATTAAAGTTTTGGGTAAAAACTTTAATTATTAATTCAGGTCCAAAAATATTCTGGCCACCTCATAGCACTCGTAATTCAACTTTATCCGTTTCCGGTTACTTTGTCCACTGAGCAGCATTTACATCCACAACAAAGATTCGATTTACTTACAAATAATTGAGAACAAGAAGAGCAGCCATTCATAAAAGCTGTTATAATAATTTTTCTTAAACTACTTATGTATGATGGTACATCCCATTGAGCTGCACGTGAGTTTGATTCATTTTGGTGAATTCTCAAAGATTTGCGGTAGGTGGTGTATTCAAACACGCCTTCATTCATTCATCGTGCCAAATAGTTAGGACATGACGAGAGACGATTTGAGTTGAGTTGCATTTGTGGCGAGTACTTCCTACTTTTAACCAGTTTTTCGCAAAATATCCCTCGATGCAGCACTCCACCACGAAACGAAGAGGTGGAAACACGAAAAGTTAAGGTTCACTGCTGCTTGCGAGTGTCTGTTTGTCTGTCCCAAAGAATGCAGAAAATTTTGTCGAGCACATAATAAGGCACAGGAATACTAAATAAATATAGAAAAAACTGTGCAAAATTCTAATTTACATAAATTTAATCAGCCGCATGCTCTAGCAATTGTAATGCTGTGCAAATATGTAGTTGAAAATCTGTTTATGTATATACATACATATATAAACGCCATACATCGGTTAATAGAAAGAATAATATATAAATTATAAGTGTGTGTATAAGTGAAAAACCATATAAAAATATTTGCACAAGGGCCTACAAAATATCAATATGCTGATTAAATAAGTTTATCTAAAGAAAGCATGTTCATATACATATGTATGTAAAGGATTCATAAAAAAAATTAGTGATGAAAATTTTCAATTTCATGGCAATGAGTGCGCCTGCTGCTTTGGTTTAGGTTCGTGAATGAGCGAACGCGAGTACGTCGTGCACTACACAAACGTAGCTACAAACACATATGCGAATACGGGGCGAGGGGTGTGCAGCGTGCGAGTGTACCGTGGCGTTCTTTGTACCATTGGAGCGTTCTGGTTTAGTATAGTAGCACACTTTTAGGCATTGTAGCGTGGTGGCAGAGTGGAATTGTAGGGTCGTGTGTGTGCGATCAAAGCGGAAAAGTGTAAAGTGTAAAGTGTACCGCAGAAGAAAGACAGTGAAGTGAACGTGGTGGCATGTAAAAAGCATGAACGAGTGCGGAGCCAGAGTATTAGCAAAGTCGCAAGAGCATAAAAGAGAATAAAGAAGGCTAGTAAAACGTGATAGAAACGGCGCAGGTGAAAAACAACGAAGGGAGGCCAGTAAGTGATTTGTTTTTTTCTTCTTCTACAATAAATAGTGCTTTAAAATAAAATAGAAAAATGTAAACGACAAGAAAAAATGCCAACAGCAAAATTTGTAACGGTTAAAAAATTTTGCAAATCATTTTTTGAGCTCACAACAACAATCAAATGTAGTAGTTTTAGTTGAGAAGCGTGTGTGCAAATATCAACGAGTCAACGAGTAAAATATTTTAATGTGCCACTGCCACGGCTACTACTACATACATACTTACATACATACTAATATGCATAAATATATTGTACGTGCAACTAAGCAACTAATCAACTAACTAACCAACCAATCGTTAACCAAAAGTCAAATCAATCCTGTATTGTTAAATTTTGTTAATTTTCTCATGAACAGTTTTCGCACAAATGCAATTTTTTCGGTGTCAATAATTCGTCGTATTGTGGTTTAAAGCTCGAGTTTCGCTTTTCTTCAAATAATAGCGTATTTAATGCAACGTACATCAAGGATGAAGTATTCAAATGTGTGCTACAAAATGCAGGCAATCATTTCAACAAAGCAGTTCAAGCAACAGCACTCAATACGACAGCCCTCTGGAGCGACCACCACCCACTCGTCCTCGTCGCCCACACCCATTTTCACTTCGTCCAATTCAGGCAATTTGTGATCGAAAACTACGCTGTTTGAAAAAATGAGGAAAAAGTAAGATTTGCATGCCTTTGCTAGTAAAAGTACTGAGGAAAGTAATGCCTTTATGTCCAAGGACTTAAAAGGCCTCGAACAGAAAGTAATCAATGCTCGTAGCAATCAAATATTCTGTGCCATTCCCCACTATTTTGTATTATTTTTTTATATTTTGTGATTTCGTGGCCTCTAACCTTGTGTCCTAATATGTCTTTGTAGTAGTCGGCTTAAATTCGTTTTCATTCATTTCGTTTCTAATGTTTGCATGGGTTGTGTTGTGGAGCAAACCGCAACATTTTGTTATGTCACACCCGGATGTGTGAGGTTAGTGCTTGAAACAAATATTTTACTGCGCGATTGCACAAACACAAATATATTGACACAGAAGACAGTGGAAGCAAACGAAGGAAATTATATCATGACACATAGCTGCAATTTTTAAGCTATTCAAAAAAATAAAATCATTTGACTCTTATAAATGATATTCGTATTGGCTTCACTGTCTTCCTCATAATCTTATAATATGTAAATGTACTTTTCTCATCTCATTAAAGTGTTGATTTCATGTCAAGTTTTAAATACATAAGTACGTATATACAATGTATAATCATACATACATACATATATACAATTAATATTATACATACATATGTACATACATATATAGGAAAAATAAAATTTCAGGGGGCGTCTGAAAAAAAAATCAGCTTGTGAAATAACGGGCACCCTAATATGTACATACATATGTATATACATATGAATTTTAAATCTTTTCTATTTTCCCTTAAATTGTAAAACCAATAAAGAAATAAGTAGAAAGAAGCAGCATCATACATTAAATTTACACAGCTGCTTCATTTACTACATGTAATTATCCTCTTGACTTTTGTCTAAATACTATTAATAGTTTGTCTTCATATTCATTTAATACTTTAATGCTTTGTGTGTAATGCATGCTAAAAGATCTCATATTCTTTCCTAATTCAGATATAATTTATTTTAAATAGCTGTTTTGGACACACTTTCCTAATTTGACACTTGACATCCTGATTTGTAGATACAAGTACATGCGTATACTTGTATATTAAAAGATTAAAATTTAAAATTCATAATCACAATGTCTACTATTTTGTTTATAAAAAATTAATTGAATCTAAATTCAGTCACTAATTCCACTACAGTGATATTCTTTAGTTATGTTTAATAAACTTATTAAAAAATTATCTATGTATATTGATAGAAATGTTAGTTATTGCAAAGCATTTTAAAAATGTGTGTAATGCTCAGTGTGCTAGTAAACTGATTCCAAATTATTTCCATTTTAAATTGTACACGTTCCTAGTAGATCACTGTATCAGAACTATAGCGATTTCCATAGTTACTCGTTGGTTAAGCGCACGTTGGGGACAGTCTCGTTGACGTTCTCCGCAACGAGTATCAAGAAATAACAGCATAAAGAAGAACATGTAAAAAAGAATTTGCGAATTTTCAGAACTGTCAAATACTGTGTCATTTGGTCGAGAAGAAAAATCTTAATGTGCTAGTTTTCCACTCGATTTGCTAAAAGAAGAATAAATATATTATCATATTTGAGGAAATTACGTACAAGTGACTGATAGTGGTTCTATAAACGATTTATTTTCAATTTAGCGAAAAAATCTTAAAACGCGAAGCAAGTATCGTTGACTACATTTCGGTATGTTGAATATTGTACAGGTGTGTGTACGTGGCGTGCGGTGACCGAGTACTGTTATGTCAATAATTAAAAAAATTCAAAGAATTATGAGCATAGTATTATTATAATGAGCTACTTATGTATACTTGGTGAATTAAAAATGGTCAATTGTTGCCTTGTATGTGCCATTTGCTGGTGAAATTATAAATTGAAGTTTTTTTTTATAAAATGCTTAGAATATTTACGTATCTTATTTCATTGTCTTCCGAAATTTCAAATCGGAAATTCAAGGAACAACAGATTTCAAAGCATTCATTTGAAGAAATTGATTTTTTATACATTTTGACTGGCGTGTTTGGCCTGCTGTCACTGCCGTACTCCATGCAAGTATGTATAAGTATGTATGTTTGTGCTTAGCTATATGTTCGAATATGTTTGGATATTTATTCAAACTCCTCGAAGGAGCCGGTCTGTTGGTACTTCAGCAAAGGCTACATAACTTAAATAATATAGCACCAAGTGGCAATTAGGGCGATAAGGCACGAATTTGCATTTAAGTTCCTTCAGTACAGACAGTGACTGAGGCTTCGTTATATGTACATATGTATATTATAGCATGAGTTCTTATATGTACCCTGATTGCGTTGTTTTTGTGCTTTAAAATATAAAAAGGCCAAAAGGGCAATGACTCTTGATTACGAACACTAGAAAATTTAATATTTTTAAAACTTCAATCATATTTTAGTTAATGCTATAGTGTCTACATATGGGCTTTCACCTATTCAACTTACAGATATAAAAGCGCATTAGAAGCTAAAATATATAATATAACGTTTTTTTTTTTTACATATTCTCTTTCGTTAATTAATAACTTGCAACTTACAACTTGTACTTTATGCGTTTTTTATATTTTTGCGCACAGCCATAATTTTACCAAAACAATATGCAAATGATCAATTAACGAAAGGGAATATGCAAAAAACTTTTATATATTAGGTATTATATTAGGAACCTGAAGTTCTCGCTGTATTAGAAATGAATTGTTCGAAATATTATCCATCGATAGTAACAACTTTTTCCAGTCTTCCTGGCAAGGCTCGAATACCATTATTCATCTTTTGATGCTATACAAAAAAGTGTGGTCTTGTGACTTCTTAGCCAGACCATGTGCCATCGAAGAAAGCAAATAATAATCAGACGATGCAATATCTCTCTTGATATTAAGGTCATAAGGAACCCCAGTTCCTTAATTCTGAATCATTCTCAGGGCATATAGTCGCTTTAAAATCGTTTGGAGGGTCACTCTCAAAACTGAAGCGAACCATTCTTGTGTTTAACTTGAATCCTCATCGAGCAAAGTCTCGAATTAACCGTATTTGAAGGTTTTGACAAGCAATTGTACATATTCGCACAATCAAAAATATATGACATATAAATAAAGTTACTAATGTGGAAACGTAGTTTCTTTTTAAATGTCTAGGCTAAGTTTAACACATTTTGGATATATTAAATTCTTTCACCACTAATTGTTGGAGCTATCTATTGATAAACAGCGGGAACGTAGGTGCGCATCTAATATTTTCGCTTCTACTGCGCTCCTATTTAAGTGTACACCACTGTACATACATATGAAGTATATCAACCCAAAAACCACTAAATTCATAAATTTTAAATTAAGAACAAAAAATTAGAAATTATTCAATCTCAGTTTTGTTCTGAATGGCTGAGTGTCATATATCGTTCGAATTTTTGCTTCCATCCACCGAAAGTAGCTCTGTTTACTTAAATTGGGTACATTCTTTCCAAGTAAAATATTATTGTGCTGAAAACTTACAATTATTTCACTTTAATGTGTAATTTAATATTTTTATCTGGAAATGCATTAGCGTTGAATGTGCAAATAACACAAAATAAACACTTTTATCGCTGCAATTTGAGAAACGGTTCTTGGTGGCAGTGGGGTTAATTAAATAATTTACAACAACAACAACGGAATTAAAAAAATTTTGAATGCGAGCTCAATCATTTATCACTAAATTAGCTTTTACAGTGACAATAACAACGACCTACATACATACATAGTAGATATATAGATACAACCCTCGCCTACACAAAGAGATTGAGTAAACAAAATCAGACTCCACATTTTTTTATACCCTGGACAGGGTATATTCAGTTTGAAGGAAGCCTCGGAGACTGTTTAATGTGCATGTTTCTTTGATTTATATATATATTTTTCACTTTTATATCCACTAACACTTCAATAATTTCTTTTATACATTTACCTATATCCATTTTATCACTTCATTAATTCGTTTTTATACATTTGTGGCAAATAGTGCAAAACTAATTTTAATTCAATATTTAACTTTGGTTCAAATCCAAAATTCATAAAAAAATTCCATCCGCTTTATAAATCCCGGTGTTGGATCGACCAGTGTAGGACCTGCCATGGTTATTTGCTTTGAAGCGCGGCCGAAGGCAATGTAGACAAGAACTCTACGCGAAAAACTAATAATGTGCAATTTTTTCCTACCATTGGCATACTATCTGTTTCCTTTACCGTTTTAGTTCCTTTGTAAAATATGTAGAAAACGTAACGTCATTATTTGTTAGAATGCACCCCTTTGTTGTAAACAAAAATAATTGAACAAAAGTTAAATATTGAATTAAAGTTATTTTCTTTCCTATTTAATATAAAATAAACGTGTAGAAAGGAATTAATGAAGTGTTGTGTAGTATATAAAAAGTTGGAAATATACATAAGTGTAAAATTCATTTTAAATGAAAGAAACACGCACTTTAAATAGTTGTATTTTTAAACTTTAATTGCAAATATCTCAAAAATCATAAGTGAGTGGCAACTATACTTATATGTATATTAATGTCATATATTGTCTTCTCCTCCACTAACCATACATACCCATTTTGACCCCGAATTCAGCGAATGCTATTCTAAAATTTACCCACTAGTTCCTTAGATTTTGAGATACATATGAATCTGAAATTTTGCACACCTCCTTTTCTAGTTCAAGTCGGACCATTACAGCATATATGTACATACATAGCTGTCTAACTAACTGACCGATCAAAATCAAGTTTTGTTATGGAAACTTTTTTATTTGTGAATGGTATTATAGTTTCGTTGCAACCGAAGTTAATGTTTTTTCTTGTTCTTGTATTGTCTTAATAATTTTGTCAATTTATTTTTGATAAAATATATACATACATACATATGTCTGGTAGCAGTCAGTTATTTACTTCAATCAATAAAATAAGTTGGATTCTAAAGGTCTTATGATTTACCTTCCTCGTCAATAGATTTAATATAAAAGATAATAGCTGATTATTACTAAATATATTTTATAAAATATATGTTTGTACAGTAAAAAAATCTGTGTCAGGCGTGAGAACTGTTATGATTACATTTACAAAGTGAACCGATACCTTATAGAACATAATAGGATTAATTAAAAGAAATGACTGTATTTTGACTTAAAGTTGGTGTGCTTCAGTTGATCTATAAAATATAATTATTTGTTAACATTTATTATAAATTAATTTTTAAGTTAAGCCTGCTTTTTGTATTTGTGCTCATTTAAACAGAATTCGGGTAAATCAAGTTTGGATTTTTTGAAAGGAATAAATATGTTTTTATGCATACGTCTACATATGTGCAAAAGCTTTATTATATTATACATACATACATATGTATGTTCTACAAGTAAAGGTTTGAATGACATTTCTTTTTAATTTCAGGTGCTTTCCCAATAGATTTGAGCGTAGTAACCAGAATGCAATAATTTCAAGTGGAAACGTGTGCGGCTTAGTGTCTTTAAAAGTATAAATCGGGAAAGCACAAGATATTTCTATCACGTGTACCCAAACACGAGTGCTGCAGTATACATCACTGCTATAGATTTGGGTGAAAATAATACACAGGAAACAATTTACAACCGCTCTGCGAATTGCACAGTCAATTCAAAGTTTAAGCCAGATAACGAGTAGTGTCAGCTTAGTTGCATTGCAACGACTAATTCAAGAAATTATCGGTTGGTTGCGATTTTAATAGAAAGATAGAAAAAAGTATACGAGTTGTGAAAAAATTAGTAATAATTTATAAGCGACTTTACTGCCAAAACGTCGACGAAAAATACAAGCAAAAAATCACCAGCAATTATTGCTGCTTCAGGCCCGACAGCAGGTGGTCGCCGATCGAGTAAAGTGGTAACAGTGGCAGCGGCAGCAGCATCATCTGCTGCTAAAACAACGGCAACGACGACAACAACGGCGATTCCATCGTCATCAGGTGGTGGTGCAGGCACTGGTGCTGGTGTGGCGTCAGGAACAGGTGGTGCAAGTGGTGGTGGCGGCGGCGGTGGTGCACACAGTCGCAGTGGACGACGCAGTCATAGCAGCACTATACCGCAACAGCAGCAGCAGCACACTATTAGCAACACCAGAAGCGGCCACAACATTAAGACTAGTGCGAGCCGCAATAGCAACATTCGCAGTTCTTCGTCCAATAGCACAATGGCATCGTCCAATCACCGTGGTGGCGGAGGTGGTGGCGGTGTTGGCGGTAGTTCGGGCCTGCAAATTGGCTCGGCGTGGTTTCAACGCAAAATCAATTTACGACCACAGCATCGAGGTGTTCATTTAGTCACAGAAGAGATACTCCGACAGATGCCCGAATTAGGGCAGTTTTCAGTGGGATTGTGTCACGTGCAAAGTAAGTAAATTTCGCTTATTAACTATTCAAAGAAAGACTCTTGCAAGAGACAGAATGTGAAATACATATTCTTGTGCTTTATATAAAAATTATATTATAAATTAAACAGAATTTCTATCATGAGCTACCACACTTCGGACCATACTTTAATATTACCATATATACATAAATATGCCATTTTAACATTGTAATAAAACATTTTATGATTTGTAGTAATGAGGTTTCCTTAAAAGCCAAAACCGACTTTATTGATTTGTTGTCGTTGAAGTATTTACTTCACAAGTGGCAAATAAACTAAACTAGTTCTACTTATAAGGGAGTACACACGCAAAAACAACGCCTCTTCAAGCTTATGTGACATGCATCGTCTTTTTTTTTACAAAAATTAACTTATTGCTCTAACCATATCAGGAGACAAGTATATCAACTTGTATTTTGCATAGTGAAATTTGTCTTCGTAATTAAAACCGTTGTCCAAAAAATGACTGATATTCTCGTTCAGCTCTTCATGTTCTAGGAGACCCTTGTTATTGCTTTCTAAAGACATTTACTTTTTAAACTAACCTAAAAAATCGGAAAATGAGAAAAAAAAATTAAGTAGAGTTCTATTATGTACCAGTTGAATTAGTTATAGAAACCGGATGATTTTTGCTGGCTGACCAGGTTCAGCAATGAACTAAATGCGTCAGTTAATACAAAACTGTGAGCGGATAGAAATTCCAGATAGGCGCTGTCGCTCCGGCCTTTCACTTTCAAGCACTTTGAAACGCCTCCTCAAATTTCCATGTAACTTCAAAAATATTCACCGGAACGATATGATTCTGTGTGTATTCTTAAATATATGTTTGTATGTACATTAAGAAAATAAAATAAAAAACGAGTTAAGAGCACTTTACTTCATATTATTTCGTAGAATAGCTAGATACGATTTCCGGTCTATATTATTTTCCACAAACAGTTTTTCCGTATTCTTTGGGTTGAGCGCTTCTCTGCCTTGCGCCAGAACCTTTTGTTTGCATTTACGTTAAATATTGAAATTAAAATTGTGTACCAAAACTCCAAAGGCTTGTTAAAATGTTTTTAGATTTTTCTTTGGTTATTGAACTCACACTTCTACAACTTCTTTTTTGGCGTTCTATACGAAAATCCATTCTCTACGACCATTTTTCGCTCATCCACTAATCTGTTTATCGTCTTAAATAGCAAGGTCATTACTGATTACAATTGGGTTTTCTTTAACTGTACGTAAAATTTTTTGGAATTTGAAGTGATGTCCTTGACAGGATAACAAAATTTGGATCCGTTCGGGTTACGTAGAAACGACTGGGAATGGGAACGGTCGCGACATTAGCACTAAAACAGTCTCCATTGACGGTTACGTTCTCACTAGCATCATTTTTGAAGAAATATGGACCGATTATTCCACCGGCCCACAAACCACACCAAACCGTTGCTATATTTTCTTCACTGCGTGTTGGACGTGGTCTATTCGGTAATGAATGCTTGGTTTCAAGATGGATGATGGTTGAGCGAAGCACGCCAAACACATCCTTTACAGAACATGAATTTTCGTAATAAAGTTGAACCTTTTGTAAACCTTGTTCAGGCGTAAGAATTTTCATTTGAAATTAGTTTACTTTTGGATTTCAAATTTTGAATTTTTGGATAAACGTAAGGGTAAAATCAATGACAATATACATATGTAGATATCATATCGGCGTAAAGAAAAATTAAATGCCAAATACTTATTTCACTTTGTTGAATACACTTTGGTCATGTCATCATGTTCAGTTGTATACGAAATATGATTTCGTATTTTTTTCCGCCAATTTGTCCGTACATAAAATACACTGGGTCCATAACATACATATGTATATATATATATGTGTGTACGTACATATGTAC
Source organism: Bactrocera tryoni (assembly GCF_016617805.1). Classification (NCBI taxonomy): domain Eukaryota; kingdom Metazoa; phylum Arthropoda; class Insecta; order Diptera; family Tephritidae; genus Bactrocera; species Bactrocera tryoni. Next base: position 32,268,807 of record NC_052500.1, on the reverse strand, counting down.
ATATGAAATTTAGCGCCGTTTCTATTAATCGATTGTGATTGTTTCGGTGTTGACATATTCGTTCTTATGAGCAGACGCTTTCCCCTAAATTTATGCCCTCACATACTATTTAGTTATAGTTTTACACTGCTGTGACTGTAAGTGGTTATATGTATGTATGTATGTTATTTGCTCATTACACTTGCTCCGCAACTCAATCCAAAACCATTCGGTGCGACTCGGTCGCGGCAGTGAATGAAATTGAGGTTTTCATATGTTGTCTATCATCCCGTGCCCTTCGTGTTGCTTCGATATTATTTCAAGTTTTGCCCTCTCAGCCCGTCTTCATCTACAGCATATATGGAATTGTTATTGCTGCTGTTGCTTAGTCCTTTTTAATTTGCTCTTTAATTCTACCGACTAAACAAAAATTGAGGTCAAGCTTGGTTACGGATTGTGCTGTGCTGTGCTGCAGTGGAGCGAATTGTGGCACAACTCTTGGTATAAGAGATAAAGGCATATGGCAAGGCCTTTTCAAATGTCTTTTATGTATTAACTTTTCGATTTGCGTTTTTGTTTTGTTTTAGTACAATCTCGCTTTGCATTGTTATTTGTAGTATTATTAAATTCAGACTCAACATTTCTCGCAAGGCTATTTTAGCTCTTGCAACGAATGGGTGTTTGTAACACTTTCATTGATTTCGAATAAATATAGTCAAGATTATTTCTCAAACTATAATATTTTGGAAAATCTTATAAAATATTAGAATATAATGGAATATTTAACGTTTTAAAATAAAAATAATTTCCCTTATTGAAACTACTTAATACACCATAAACAGTTACCATGCTGGGCTATATAAATATTCCAAATAGATAGTTGCTATACATAAATTGTGACAAAAAAGTACCCGGAAAATGTAATTACATTCAAAAAAATATATTTTGCTAAGTTGGTAAGACTGTAATTAATTACTATGAGTGTTTCACGAACCTGACGGAGCTTTTGGTATTGCTCATCGTCAATTTACACAGCCGTATTAGTTTTGCGGGGATACCAAATTCAGACGTAGCGGCATAAATGCAGCTCCTTTCTTGCGGCTTTGAAATCGACGAAGAGACACACCACCTCTCCATCCTCTGTTCACCGGTCTTTTCTAAGATGTGGCGCTTGGCGAAAATGTGGTCAGTTGTTGATTTTCCCGGCCTGAAGCCACATTGATATGGTCCAATCAGTTGACGTTGGGCTTTAATCTTTCACACAATACGCTCGATAGGACCTTATGTGCGATGTTGTGGAGGATTATCCCACTGTAGTTGGCGGCGATTGTGGGGTCCCTTTTTTGCGGATTGGACAGAGCACACATCGTCGGGCATGCTTCGTCCGAACATATTCTACAAAGAAGCTGGTGCATTCTCCTTATCAGTTCTTCGCCGCCGCATTTGAATAGCTCGGTCGGCAATCCATCGGCCCCGCCGCTTTTTGTTCTTCAGACGGTTAATTGCTATTTGAAACAATATTAATATATGCGAAATACAATTGAATCGAATTCATAATTTTTAAAAACCATGACACAACTTCTGATGAGTCGACGCTATGAGTTTTCGAGAGAAAGGTTCTGCGAAAGTTATATGTTTGCGTTGTTGGCCACGGCGAATATCGCACTCGATAGAACGATGAGCTATATGAGATATACGACGACAGTGACTTAGTGCAGATAATTAAGAGACAGCGGCTGTGCTGGCTAGGTCATGTAGTCCGAAAGGGATGAAAATACTCCAGTTCTGAAAGTTTTCGACGCAGTACACGCCGGGGGAAGCAGAGAAATACCTCCAGTCTGTTGCAGAGATCAGGTGGAGAAGAAACCTGACTACACTTGGTGCCCCGAATTGGCGCCAAATTGTTAAAAGAAGAAAACGATTGGTGCGCTGCTGTTAACTCAGCTAGTAACTGATCTTAATCAGATTTTGATTTCTAGGAGCGGGTCCTGGGAATTTGGTAAACCAAATGGGTAAAAAAGTTTCTGACTCATAAAATTTTATTTAAAAGTGTTTTTGAGTTATTTTTTTGGAGATTTATGGCACTTACGTACACTCCTAGATCATGTAAGTCTTCAAAAACAATTCGCCTCGATTTTCTCAACATTTGAACATCGTTTGTGGCCCTATATGTAGGTGTGTTCCTAAATCTATTTTATTTATTGTTGTAATTACAAAATAAAAATGACATTGTGACCACCGAATGGCAACTCTGCTTGTTAAAAGAGTGAGTAATTGTGCGTGCTAAAAAAATTAAATAATTTCGGTGGAGAAAAGCAGAAAATTGGCAAAATCTGTTCATCAATCCGAAGAGTCCAAGGCGTGGTGTTCAGGTGTAGTGGAGTGCAAAAGCAGCGACTTGCAACCACTGATTGGTTTTGATTGGAAGGTTTGCTATTTCGCCGGTATCACTTTTTATCGGACACAGAGGAGAAAAATATCAGCTGTTTTGGAGACTTTTGGCGCCACAAACAATTACTTTTATTACCTTAGCCTAAAAGTATACCAAAAATTTAGATCAATAATTATTCACAAGGCAACTGAGTTATATGGTTGCCAAGTATTGTTTATTTTATGTTTACATTTTCATTTATTTATATGAATGTAATTGTAAGCAAATATTAAAATCAATTATGCCAATTATCAAGACCCCACCTCCAGTAGGGGGTAAATTAACTAAAACTGCCAAAAAAGATGTCACAATCGAAGAGTTATCAAAAAAGCTAGAGGAAAGAGAACAAATGTGTAAAAAAAAACTCTCACTGGAAGTCAATTCTTTAAAAGCCGAAAATATAAAGCTCAAGTCAACTGATGCAAAGAATATTCCGAATTTGGAAAATAAGGTTGAATTCTCAACGGATGAAGAAGAACTAGCTAGAGAAACGGAATGGATTCTAAAAAAAAAGGCCAGAAAAAAACGAAAAGCGGAGTATTCTCCTGATCTTCCGGAAAAAGAAGATAAAGCCATATCAAAACCGATTACCCCAAAAAATAGTTCGCGGCCTCCACCAATTATGGTGTCTGGAGATGCCAACGGCAGTAATTATCAGCAACTATATGCTATTGCAAAATCGGAGGCAAAAAACAATTTTACCGTTAAACTCTTAAATAATGGAATATACAAAGTAAATACTTTCTCCATAGAGGACTACAGATGCATATCAAAAGCACTTTCGAGTAGAAATTAGGCCAGTTAGAGTTATTGTAAAAAATTTCCACAATTCTTATGATCCAAAATCGATTATTGATGACTTAAAAAAGCAAGGATTAAATGCGCTGAGTGCTGTCAATTGTCTTCAGTGGAAAACTAAAACTTCCCTCGACATGTTTTTGGTAACATTCGATCCCATGGAGAACATAAAAAAGATTTACGAAACCAAAACTATATTAAATTCAATAGTTTCTATTGAATCGGTAAAACTGCCTAAGATGAAACCACAATGCAAACATTGCCAGTCATTTGGCCACACACAAAACTATTGTGGCAAACAACCAAGATGCGTTAAGTGCGTCGGTAATAAGACATCTGAATGTTCGGAATCAGAGAAGCAGCAGCCTAATTGCTGTAACTGTGGCGAAGCACATCCAGCCAACTATCGAGGAGGCCTTGTTGCCAAAGAATTACAAAAACTACGAGCTAACACAATCGGCCACAAAAAAGGTGATGGTCTAGCCCAAAAGGTAGAAGGTCCTGTAGGCTTCGGGAAGAAAATCAATAAACGTCATCAACAAGAAGATTCTAAAATTACAGCTGAAACTTAAAAAAAATTTACTTTTGCTCATGTTTTAAAAGCAAATAATAATGATAACACTAGTTTACAGTACATTTGTTGCCGAAGAAATTTTAGCTGTTGCTGACTACATATAATATGCTATTTCCAAAAATATAATTTAAATATTTTTATCAGCTCTAGTTTCAGAGTTTCAGCTATGCAGGTATTACACAGAAAAAAACATGAATTTATTAAGAAAAATTTTATTAGGAAACATAATTAATCATTAAGTTCTAAAAAACTTCGTTTTAAAGCTCTTCTCCGATGTGTAGACTTTGGAAAATGACGTATTAGAGACCAACAATAGTCAGACATCATATTTGTTTCCCAGAAACCCTGATAGCGCTCTTCCATGACGCGTAAGTCTTGATGCATACGCTCTCCCTGCTCTTCGCTCATATCTCCTAAATTTTCCAGAAACCTCTCTAGGTGACTATGGAGGAAGTGGAGTTTTATACTCATATTGCATCCCATATTTTTTAATTGTAGCAGAAGGTCTTCTACAAGTTCAATATAATTTTCAGATTTTTTATTTCCTAGAAAATTCTGCATCACAGACACGAATGCTGTCCAAGCCTTTAGTTCTGACTCAGTCATAGAATTTCTAACTTGAGTATCTTTCGTTGTCTAATTTGGGGGCCATCAAAAATTCCGGCTTTAATCTTTTCCATAGTGAGCTGAGGAAATTCTTGGCAAATGTAAGAAAAGCAGTTCCCATCTTTATCTAGTGATTTTATAAACTGTTTCATGATGCCCAGTTTTATATGTAATGGTGGCAGGATAATTTTGTTACGAGCTTCTAATGAATTGTGGACTATATTGTGCTTTCCAGGCTCCATTTTTTCTCTCAAGGGCCAGTTTTTTCTCACCCAATGCTCTTGTTTAGCTCTACTGTCCCAAAGACATATAAAGCAGGGAAACTTGGTATAAACACTTTGTTGACCGAGAAGAATGTTGACCATTTTTATATCGACACAAATTTGCAACTCATGGTCATTGTATTTTATTTCGTTCAAAACTAGCGAAATGTTACAATATTCCTCCTTTAACTTTGTACTGTGGACAATAGGTTCCCCAGCGTATTTATTTCCATTATGTAATAGAATACATTTAAGGCTACGTTTTGAGCTGTCAGTGAATAAACGCCAGTCGTTTAGTTCGTATCGCTTCAAGCCCATTTTTATCAACAAGTTTTTGATATCTGACCAAAAGGTAATGCCGTTTTCTTCGGAAAAATAACGCCGTAATTCTGTATCTCTTTCACGATAAAAACTTATTTTAGTATCTGAAGATTTTTTTCTTTTGGTCTTGATGCTAACAATTCTGAAGCTTGTTTAGAAAGATTTAAATCTCTTACAAGATCATACAAAAATAACAGTCTACGAGATGATTTCGTGGTTCTCGCCAAATAGTCGGTGTTGCAAATTTAAAGACACTTCTTTTACCACTTTTACCTCTTTTCCATAATTTTAAATATTCCAAGAGCACCCCAAAATGCTCAAAATAGGTATTTTTCACCAACTCTGATATAACTTTTCTACAATTTTTAAACACATATTCTCCGCATATGTAGCAAAAATGATGTGATTTATTTAAACAACGTCTTCTTGAACTACTTATGACGCAAAAACTTGAGAAACTAATCTTAACACAGTAAAATACGTCTGTTTTCGATTAATATATATGCTTAAATGATAAAAATCAAATACAAAGTAATTCGAGCTGCTCAAAAATTTTTGAGGGTAGATTTGACAAAAACAAGTAATAAGCGAACAATATCAATCGCAGAATATGCGGCAACAGACAAAAAGTTCAATACTGTAAACTAGTGAAATATATCCAATAATAGCATTTTATCACAGATCTTACAGAAACTCAACAAACAAGACGAATTCAACACTTCCCTACAAAATCGCTTATGCAAGCTTGAAAAATATCTTTTTAATACCAAAGATGTCTAAATCTATAAAAATTCTTTTATGGAACTCAAATGGGTTAATCAAACATAAGATTGAAATCGGAATTGTATTAAACTCGGAAAATGTTGACGTACATATGTATGATATCGGAGACACATTTTACGTCACAAATCTACTTTAAAATTAAAAACTATGAAACTTACCATACAATTCATCCTAGCAATTGCGCCCGTGGCGGAAGCGCACTATTAATAAAAAATGCGATTAAACATTTTGAGGAAGAAAAACTTTCAACTCATAAGTTTCAAGCTACAACAGTGACTATTTACGGAGTTAAAAGTCCGCTCTCACTTACCTCTGTGTACAGTCCTCCAAGGCATCAAATCCAATTTGAAGCGTACCAACACTTAATAAATAGACACAGGTATAGATTCATAATGGGTGGTGATTTCAACGCATAGAACGCGCACTGGGATTCAAGGCTTACGACTACAAAGGGGAGAGAACTCAATAAAACACTGCAGTCAACCGGAAGTGACGCATTTTCGACGAGCTTACCATCGTATTGGCCATCAGATAATCAAAAGGTTCCAGACCTGATAGATTTTTTCATTGTGTTATGACCTTAACTCGGATCATTCTCCAATATATTTAACCTATAGTGAAAGCGTCATCTTTAAAGACAAAACCGCGGCCTTGTATAATAAACGTACGGATTGGGAATACTTTAGAATGATCATGGAATGTTATGAAAGTAAATATGACTATATTAAATACAGACCAGTTGGAATCTGAACTTTTGCACTTTACAACAAGTATGCAGCACGCAGCTTGGAAAAGTACACAAGAATTAAGCAAAATTTCTGTTGACTCTCAATATCCCAATGATATAAGAGAAATAATTAAATTAAAGAGGAAGCTACGACGTAAGTGGCATCAAACTCGTTGCACCGCTGATAAATCTATTCTAAATAAAGTTTCTAAAGATCTTATTCGGAAAAGTAAGAGGCTTAAAATTGAAAGTTTCGCAAAATATCTTCGGTCCCTAAACCTTGGAAGAAATTCCGACTACTCTCTCTGGAAAAGTTGTAAAAGACTACAAACACCAGAAACTCAAGTATGTCCCATTAAAATAAGTGCTGATAGCTGGGCCAGAGACGTCTCAAAAAAAGCAGAAGTATTTTCGGACTATTTAGCCAAAATATTCTCCCTATATGAAAGACACGTAAATTATCCTACTGCTTCCAGTCAAGTAAGCGAAGAAATCTCAAGTTGCACAAGCAGTGAGCTAAGTGAGGAAATCAAAAATTTGAAAAACAAAAAATCGCCCGTTACGACCTGATTATTGCCGAGGTCCTAAAACAGCTTCCTCAAATAAGTATAGTAAAAATTACCAACATTATTAACGCGGCTTTTTATCTTAAATACGTGCCAACTTATTGGAAAATTGCAGAAGTTATCATGATTCCAAAGCCAGGAAGACCAGGATATGATGTATCTTCTTACAGGCCCATATCACTTCTACCGATAATATCGAAGTTTTTTGAGAAAATTCTCATAAAACGACTCTCATTTTGGATTTTGCAAAAGCGTTCGATAAAGTTTGTCACAAAGGACTACTTTCGAAACTGAAACTGATTTTACCGAAACAGCATTATGACATCATAAAATCGTATTTATCAGATCGCTACTTTCGCGTTAAACAAGGAGACAAATATTCTATTCTTAGGGAAATAAAAGCAGGAGTTCCACAAGGTAGTGTGTTGGGCCCTCTTCTTTATATTCTATTCACGCAAGACCTGCCAGTAGACGGCAACTATACAACAGCAACATTTGCAGATGATACCGCGTTGCTTGCTGTTGGTAGTAGTGAACACGAGTCCATTACTAATCTCCAAACAGCTGTGAAAAAAGTCCTACAATGGGCAAAGAGATGGCAGGTAAAACTGAATGAAGCTAAGTCTGTACACATTGTCTTCACATACAACAAGCTACAGCACTTACCAATTTTCATAGACGGTTCACGAATACCATACTTTAATTCCGCTTAATACTTAGGAATGACGCTTGACTCTAAGCTACGGTGTAAAGTTAACGTAAAAAACAAACGTAAGGAGCTGGACATCCGACTCAAAAATTATAATTGGTTAATCGGTAACAAATCTGTGTTATCCATCGGAAATAAGTTACTTATCTATAAGCAAATACTCCGACCGATATGGAGCTATTGTGCACAACTCTGGGGATGTACTACTAACGAAAACAGTAAGAAAGTCATCCAACAATTTCAAAACAAAGTACTAAAACTAATTGTCAAAGCGCCTTGGTATTGTAGATGTGCTGATATAGAGCGTGATCTAGGCGTGAACTCGGTTAACGCAGAAATATTAAAAATTGCAACAGCACATAGTGCAAGATTGCTACAGCATTGTTACGAAGAAGTAGCCATGTTAACTTCTAGAGATGGACCACCAAGACGACTCAAACGCCTCAAACCCAGCGATCTTTCAAATTAGCCAATACCTCTCATAGTAGTTTTGTAATTTTGTAATTATACGTTTAAGTCATATTCAAGTTGCTTGTTAGTTCTTTCTCATTTGAACTAGTATTAATGTATAAATAAAATAAAAAAAAAAAAATCGTGACCAATTACAGCATTAAATTTAATAACAAAAGTCCCAAGTTTGGCGTAGGTTGAAATGTAATCACTAATTTGAAATAGGTTTACACCATCAAACGATCAGCAGTTAATATTCAATAAAGAGGTGCCAATAAGAGGCTTGTTCAAAGCTCAATTGCTGAATCCGGTAATGGAGGAAATGAAAGGTAAACTGCGGAGGGGATGGAAATCAATATTCATATGTCTTGGCCTCAATTGAATGTGGTTGAAAAATGTAAAGCTCTGCAAGCAATAAAAATGCATCAACGTGTTAACATCAGACACATACGTGTATAAACGTGTATATGTGTGTTTAATGATGTGAACAAAGTGTGTACCTTAGAACCATTGAAAGTCGTCATTCCGTCGCTTGTTATGCACTTCTGGTCATATGCAGACATATTTCTTTTTTCATGTGCCCATGTGTATACATGTACATATCTAGCATAGTACAGGGTTTTCCAGTAAGAGTGATATGAAACGTGAAAAGCACGTTTAATATTGACTTCTAAAGCTTGAAAAGAGTCCGGTTTATTGCTAAAGACTAATGACTTCAAATAATTCCACAAGACGTGGTCTAATGGTGTTAAATCACAACTTCCGGGATGTCATTCAATGTCACAATTTCTTGAAATCATCGAAACCCTAAACATTTCACGCAATAATTCGGTTGTTGCACATGCTATGTGGCACGTAGCTCCGTCTTGTTGGTACCAGATGTTGTCAAGATTAACTTTTTCCAATTGTGGCCATAAAAAGTTGGTTATAATCGATTTACTATATACTGCTCTCCATTGACAGTAACAGTATCACCAGCTGCATTTCAAAAAAGTACGGACCGATTATTCCACCAGACCAAACTTTCAATTTACGCTTAGAAATCATATAATCGCTTTTGGAAAACCCGGTATTCATATACGTATGCAAAAGTTAGTTTGAAAATTTGTTTTATAGTTCATCTTTGTGCTGTATTTTATGTTTTAACACTTCCTCATGCATTTTTGCGCACGCAGCCTCATCTACATATATGCATACGTATGTAAATAAATATGTTTGTATAATTCTATAACCCTCGCAGCAAAATTATTTGGCTAGCAAATTCACTGAATTCGTACCGGTTAACTACTGACCAGTTCAATGCCTCTATAAGAAGGTGTAAATGGCGAAGTTCAGACGGTTATAATGGTTATTATTTAGGGTTGAATTTAGTTGTTGTTGTTCCCGGTTATCCAGACGCTGTTGGGGCAGCAAGGTGTAAGTTAGATGTCATCAAAATCATCCAGGCAACATGTTGCTTTGACGGGTTCGGACCATAGGGACAATGATGATAAGGGGGTATTCTGGTCTAGAAGCATGAATTTCAGGTAATTTTTAAAGTGTCGTAAAAAAAAGGCAATTAATATTTTTACTATCCATTTTTTTATTAGCTATTTGTTAATTTTAGAAGAGTACAGAAAAAAATTAAAAATTAAAAAGAGTAAAAAATTTCAAAAATTATGAGCTGACAAAGTAGGGGGTCTCTAAAAATTTCCACGTGACCATACCCATGATTTCAACCCTCCTAGTTATCTGAAATCAAAAAAAAAGATTATTAATCTAGAATAATGTCGCAATGGCCGGAACTACGGAAAAGTGAAAAAAATTTGTTTCACAAAATGGCGACTGCCTGAAAAAAAAAGTTTTTTTGGATCACTTTTTCTGACTATTTCGAATTTTTTTAAAATAATAAAAATAAAAATTTGGGGATGGGGCTAGTTCCAACCATACACAAGCCTATAAAGAAGACTCTATAAAAATTTCAAGTAAACCGGTCCAGTAGAACCTGAGAAATCGTGGGTATCGTTCCGAAAAAGTCAGTTTTGAGAAAAACGTGTTTAAAGTTTAGGAGACAATTCTAGTGAACACGGACGCCACGTCACAAAATCGGCTGTATCTCCGAAAATAAGTCGAATTTTGAAAAATCCTTCCAAGGTCATATTTTTGAAAGTCTAAACCTTCAAGATATGCAAAAAAAAATCGATTTTTTCAAAATCCTAGACAAGAATACCCCCTTAAATGAATTCCTTTCATAGCGTTTGCAAAGAGGTGGTTAGAGTCATGCGGAGACTCACTACATGCAGCCATGGATTAGATATCGATTCTGAATAGGTAGGGTTTGACTTGCTACAGTATTCAGAACAAAGTTGCTCAAGGGTCACTCAAGATCTGCGAGATAATTGAGACTTTTTTTCTGCTATAAATGACAGTTTGACTCCCAAAAAACCGTGAAAGATGTTTAATGCATGTCGGAAACTCGTTGCGTTTGTAGTCTGGTCGGTAACAGCAGGCGGTTCTATGTTCGGGAATTTGCAGGCATTTATCTGGCTAAAGGGTTTTTACTTCGGGGATCTAACTCTGTTAGGCTCGGCAAATGGTAAGATTTCATTTAGTTGTTGTCATCAGTATTATCTAATGGGAGTTCCAGGCAGAAGCTGTTTCGCGGGGTTGAACTATAGGTATAAGTGTGTTAGACGAATTTGTTCGAGGGCACAGTTTTAGGCTTGAGCCTGCGGAACTAGTTGCACACAGGATGCGGTATTCAAACCCGCGTATCGAAAATTCTAGTATTGATAGAATTTCACTTCTTCTGTGAACTCCCAACAGTTGCCGTACACCTAAGATTACGGTAAAAAGAAAAACATTGCACACAAAATTTAATTGCAAACTAGTAAGACCCACAGTGTACTCACTGCAAGCAAACCAATTGGGAAGTAGTTTGCGTTCTGTGTTGCAGTTTTGATTGCATAGTGTGGAGACAAAAACCAGCAATGGACTCATTCAGCCCATCACCTGTCTATTTCATTATGCGCCGACTACTCGCCTATTTGCTTTCCTTCTGTCTGTGCGTGTTGCCTTTTTATACTGTGTCGGATGCGTGCTTGCAGTCTTCTTTATATTACATTTATTTATTTCACTACGAATATGCTAACGAAGGTGATTTAATTTGGGTCATATTGCTACATTAACATCGCACAGCTTTATGTTTGCCATTGCAAAAACAACATGTCCACAGTGCGCTATAACCTAATTTGCAAGGATATCTGCGGTTGTAAAGACAGAAACAGATTTCTTCAATGCGGAAGCTTTCTTTACTTTTGATTTTCTTTTACAGTGCGAGTATGATTGTCGCAGAACAGTTTTATATTTGTTGTTTAGGCTTTTGTTAACGAGGGATTTTAGTGGAATAAAATATTTTTATTTTGATTTGAATTATTTTATGAAAGAACCCGCATTTACATTCTTAGAATAATTTGCAAAAAGCTGGAAAAGGGTTCACTCATATGGCCCTATAGATGCTGCTCCTTAATCAAGAAGTTTCGAACATATAAGAAATCAATCGTTGGTGTCTTTTAACTTTTTTCTAGGAAAAAATTTATACCTTCTTTGTTTTCGTACAATTCTTTTAATTTGAACACAAGTATATATTATATATAGGAGATATTGGGTTCAATTTCGGACATGAGTTAACATATTGTCTCCAGTAAATACTAAATAATTATTGAAAGAAGGAGTTTAGCTTCTAAGAACAACTTTAACCTCTTTCCGTACATTTTCAATTGATTTAAAATCTGACGACTGTGGCGCCCAAGTTAAGGATCATTTGGATCCAAAGTATCGTCGGTCTGACTGAAAGCAACACTTAAAAAGCATTAATTTTCCATAACTATTTGAAATGCGTTTAGTGTAAATAATTCGGTTTTGAGAAGGCTATCGGATGTAGTAATAAAGTTGACTTTATTTACATATATCTTATCAAGGACTGCTCTGCCTCACCATTTATTTCCTTGGTTTTTTGCATGATCTTCTTCAAATTGTTATCCATTTAATTATACTGACCTTGTTCAAAATTCTTCTTTCATATATAAGGTGGATGCATTTATAGGTTGCCTACTTTTTTCAAGAAAACTCACAGAAACTTCAAATTTAATGAGGAACATTTATTATCCTTCGAAAAAACATTCTTTGGCATTTTATTTTTTTTGAAGATTTCTTTCAAATGTTGACCGCGATACGTCTTAGAATGGGCTATCCGTTGAGTCCAATTTTCGATGACACATTCGAGTATTTCGACTGGTAACTGGTTTTGCTTCAAGGCCTGAATCGAAGCGGGATTGTTCGCAAAGACTTTAGACTTTACATATCCCCACAGTGCGATATCACTTGATCTAGGTGCTCAATCGCTCGGGCCAAAACGTGAAATTATCTGTTCACCGAAGTGTTCTATCAATAAATCCATTGATTGATGCGATGTGTGCGAAGTGGCGCCGTCTTGTGAAACCAAATGTCGCCTAGACCACGAGCTTCAATTTCATGCATCAAATAGTCGGTTATCGCGATAACGGTCGCCATTGACGGTTACGTTCTCATCGGCATCGTTTTGAAAAATATGATTCTACCGGTCCACAAACCACACCAGACCGTTTTTTTTCTGAATGAAATGGCAACTCTCGAATCTCTTCAGGTTGCTCGTCGTCCCAAATGCGGCAATTTTGCTTGTACCCGTTGAGTTGGAAATGGGCCTCATCGCTGAACAAAATTTGTCCTGAAAACGTTGGATCTACTTGGAACCTTTGAAGAACGCATAGAGCGAGGCGGTGTTGATTGGGAAGGCCGAGCGGCTTCAGTTCTTGCAAAAGCTTTCAATTTAAGATTACGTAAAATGCGCCAAGTCATTCAATACGTCAGTCCGAGTTGCTGCGAACGGCACCGAATCGACTCTACGGTCTTCGTGTACACTCTCAGCTACGACTGCTATAATTTCTTCACTGCGTGCTGGACGTGGCCTATTCGGTCTAACATTATCCAATAATGAATGCTGGGTTTGTTTAAATCGGATTACTATAGCATATAGCTTTCACACAAATTGACCGATCAAAATTAATGACCTCTAAATTTATATTGAATACTTAAAATAAACTTCCTTTACTAACTTTTTTAAGAATTATTAGGAAACTTTTTCTGGTGGTGAAAAACTAAGATACCAGCGATCTCAAAAACACTGCTTTATTCGAAACGGAAGTGACAAATTGCGGGATTTTCATATGCTAATACCAAAACATTCTCTATATGGAATCAAATGGGTAAATTGAAATCGGTAATGGCGAAGGCAAGAATATTTACATATGTATGCTTCTAAGTCGGCTGCGAGAATCTTTAATCAAGGTTGCGTATTTTTTAATTAAAATATTTGAATTGAAAATTATATTTCCAATTTTTTATTCCAACATTTTAGATTAAAAATTAAATTTTTATTATATACTACCATAAAGTCCTCAGAGTGCCAAGGTAGACGTGCAACAAGTAACAAGATACCTGAAATCTTACTCGAATTACTACCGGATATATATCCGCAAATAATTACATATGTATGTATGTACAACTTAAGATATTTCTCAATCAGGATTAGGTACTGTAAAAACTGTTAGGCGAGCGAAATTATTAAACTTTACAAAATGTTGCGATGTACATTTCCATTTGCTGGTGTGTTGTAATGCTCCCTTTAGATTTTATGTCATGACTGACAGCCTGTAAATAGACAATTACTTTGTAAAGTCACCACTAATGTGTTTATGAATCTGGAAAATGCCATTTTAAAGAATAATGAATTATGTATTGCCTCACATGTCTATACAAACTTATACACCGAGCAAACAATGCCAACAAACACTACACATCAGCCGCCAAGAATGCAAGGGAGTGAAGGGGTGCCGCTGCAGTGTTGGGCTTTCTGAATGTGCATAAGCTGGAAGTTTTATTGTGAGGTGGCAATATGTACCTTTGCATTCTTCATGTGCATATTTAATTTGTAAATGTGTTAATGAGTGTAATATTGTAAGAAGACATATTTACATATACATACATAATAATGGTGATTACAAAAAAATGTCAGGCTTTGCGATTCATTTTACATTTGTATGTAAATTGACGTTTTCCATAGATGTATAGGTAAGCTTATATGCAGTGCAGTCCGGTACACTTGATTAGAGGCAATACATTTTTGAAAAAAAGCCTGATTACAATATCTATATGTGATCTAAAAACAAATGATTTTATGATTACTGAAATAATTTATCAGTTAACGGTATCCGTAACTTTCTATAATGCCATACCAATCCCATTCTGGACGCATCTTTTAGTGTGGAAAGGCGTATTAACCCATTTAAAAATGCATGGAATAGGCCCAAATATTTCAAAAAAAACTTAGAAGTAGATGTTGTATGCAAACATTGCCCATAATATATGTAACCTTCAGGGCTTTCTTGTCGACTCAAAAACATTCTATTTGAATAATTTGTAAGTAGATCAGATATGTATATAGTTGTTGTAATCAGTATTTTCTTTTATAAACATTATTGCCTCTAATCAACCGAACCGGACTGAATTACTTCTAGAATTGTGGGTCTTTCATACAAAGGGGTCCTTATTATACGGGTAATGTTAATCGGTTGCATATATTCTATACAATAAAGGATGGAGTCATGTGTAAAAAGTTCACACAAGTGAGGAACGTTCTCTGAGTGCCATTCACTTGGGAGTGGTCAGAAACGATTTTTTACATATGGCTCAGGCAGCTTACGACTTCCGGTCTTTGACCAAGTATCCTCGGGGTAGCCAAAAAACATATACAATACCCTTTTGGTGGTGAACGCCACACTTAAGATGGACAATAAATATAAAGGGACTTGTTCACTTTTGAAATCATTCCCGAAAACACTTGCTTGAATCAATATATCCAGCGAACCGAATATCACGAGACTGTCAATCGCAGATCAACCTGTGTCCTTGATACCGTAGCATTATAACCCTATTTGTTCAGATCCCTCATCCCTAGTTCATTGGTTCGACCTTGTTTCCTCGTTGTTTCGAGTCTTTCCGGCAGATAGTGTCGATGACAACCGCAATTCCTTACTATATTTTGCTTTTAACACTATCCTCGCAATCGAAATCCAAATTTTTAGCCCATTTCGGCTTGCTAAACCATTTTATTTTGTTTTGTATATGTACATAGACATATTCTTGTACTTTATTGATAACAAAAATAGTTAACATATTCATAAGCGCAGTTGCGAGTCGTTGCCATATCCCCGCCTACTTCACTTCACCAGTGACAACACATCATAAACCGCAGTAATAATGGCCGCGCAACAAACATTTGACACAGGGATACCCACTCACATATCTATGTATGTATGGATATACATAAGTATGTGTTTATATGCGTATGTGTTTGGTGGCGTTTATAAGTGTAATGTTTCTGCTACTCATGGTGTCAACACTAGTGATGCAAGAAAAAAATGTACAAAAACACTAGTTAATGCGGTTGCTGTCGATTCCTGGCTCACTTGACGTGCCAGTGAGCTCGTCATATAAAACGTTTAAAATGCCAGTGGGTATTACGCGCACGAGATTTTGAACCCTGTAAGCAATTGCTGCCAAAAGTCTGTCAAGAATTGTTTTTTTGATTCCACATTACTCGACTCATACCATTATCATTTTTTTCATGTAAAAACCACAATAATAATATGAAGCTATCACAGTGTGTGCCTTATACCATGTTCCGACCGACACTTAATCGCGAGATTCGGGCTGTTGAGCGGATTATCTCTCTATTCTATTAGATTTAACAAGATTTCCATACAAGAATGACACTTGTTAAACTTGTCACCGACGAGATTTGAAGCCAAACTTGCCGAAATCTCCCTACGCTGATTAAGCGCCATCTGTTTGTAAGTAGTGAAATTTATCACATTATCACAGCTGATTTACACAATGCAAGAGAAAAAATAGTAAACAAACAAATAAATTAAAAATAATGCATCTGAAATCACCTGGAAATCGACATCTTAAATTAAAGACTGCGTCCATTATTTTTATTAAATGAAAAATATTTAAAACAAGATGACTTTTGTAACGAAGTAAAATATTACAATATTTTCTTTTAATAAATATTAAACGATGTGAATTTTTGAATGTTAAAAACAGCTGTTTTATAAATCTTCAATGACAGTTAGAAAAGTTTAGAATAGTGAATAGATTTATTCTTCTTCTTAATAGATTTAATGTAATTTAATCACTTAAAATTTTTGGTCAGCGATTTGGTGAAAAAAATTAAATATAAACTAAATACTCACTCTAAATTGTTGAATTTTTAAACCTTAAATGCAAATATCTCAAAAACAATAAGTCAGTTAATCTTGAGAACCTTCTCTATCCGTAAATACCCATTTTAAACCCGAAATCGTGGGATGATATTCTACATCCCAGTCAAAATTAGTTTTGTGCACTAAGATCCTCAGCAAGAGTATTATACTTGTACTACCGTAAATCTTTCCACCAGTCTATGGAATCAATACCTTGGTTTATGGCACTTAGTTTAGTCTCATTGTCGTTTGTCTACTGTCGCATTTACAAACGCATTAGGATATGCATAATGCATTTAACTATTTAGGAGGGCATATGTAACTACACAAGGCGTCAAATGAAAGTATAATTATATTAAAGCATATCATGCAGATGCACCGTTATGAAATGGAGTAAAATTTGCATTTATTATTTATACACAAAAAATATTTGCTCGATTGAGAGTCGAGCCTTCGCAGGTAAGCCTATGAGTGCGCGTCAAATGAAAGTATAATTTTAGTTTTAGTTCCTTTCAATCAAGGTATAACTGAAGAATTCGGAACTTAATTGTAGAAGATAGGAAGAGAGGTGAAACGTATCAAAAAATATCTGAAAAATGGAATATTTTCGGTTTATGTAAGATTTTTGAAAACTTCAAGAAAAGTAAGACAGGACAGAGACTCTTACGCAAAACCCACAATTTCCATACACACTGAGCGACTTATACGAAGAAAAGTTGCTGAAAGGGGATGGAGCTGGCAGAACACAATGAATGACGAAGGCCCCATTAGAATTATAAGCACGTGTAATAGCTCGGCCGATATTGCCATGCTAGGGTTGGTCTGATAAATAGCATAAGCTGGCGACCTATACTAACTCTCGCATCAAACCATCTGCCCATAATTATCTCGACTGAGAAACCTCCCGACTTTATATCTGTGGACAACCGCACCTTCGTTGACTTTAACAAAGGTAACTGGGTCGGCTTCACTGAATTTAGCGACAGCATCTTCACCGCTTTACCAATTCCTATGGACATAATCGTTGGCGAACGTCAATTTCGCAAAATGATCGCAGCAGCTACTGCTCGCTTCATCTGGAAGAATTTCCCAGCCGAAGCAGCTGTTTTAGCTAATGAACGCGACACCGTACGCCATGCCGATCTCTGTGATCCCCGAATAAAGGATCTCAATTTGGAGATTCGAGGAATGATAAATCAAAACAACCGGACAAAAGGGATAGAGCACCTGAAGTCCTGTGTTAGTAAGCTTTGGACTACGGTAAAGGCTATGTCTTATCCGAAGAGAAATGAGGACAGAGTTGATATCCAATTCAATGGCCGAAGGAGTGCGCGAGCAATTTTAGTCGGCAATTTACACTGCACCCTTCGGTAGACATTATCTTTCATTATCTAACGACGCCACACACACTTTTCACCTGGTTACTCGTTTTATTGAAGAAAGCTTAATCGAAAAACTTAACTGGTCAGCTCATTCACCGCATTTAAATGCAATTGCGCATTTGTGTTCAATTTTGGAATCCAAAATACCAAAAGTTGAAGCGTCAATGGGATAATTTTCCATTAAAATATTAGTAAATTTGGTTCGAAGCCTGCCAAAACGTCTTCGTGCTTTTTCTTTCTATTCCTGGAAAAAGGTATAATAATTTACAATTTAAGTATTATTTAAATAATATTATTGCATGAATTACTCATGTTTTTTTTTAAGATTTGCTTTGAAAACACGTCTGTGAAATTGATACTTTCATTTGATTCCTAGTGTACCTAAAAACAAACCCACACATTACACATGTATGTATGTTACATTCATATATGGGCATGTATGTATATGTATGTGAGCAGGCGAAGGAGCTGTGTCTATGTGCAACTGAATCAATTTGCAAATGTCGTACGAATTTGAATATATTAGTAATTTCATTTGGGTATTCTATTTTAATTTGTAATGCGTTTACTGTCAGTGTAACAAGTATGACGTTGACAATTACATAATCGTTTCCATCGCACACATACGAGTAACGCTGTAATAATGCATGCATGCATGTTTATAAATACCACAATTATGCGACAGGGAAATGGTGTCACGTGAGGGAAAACATATACAAATACATACAGAGATTAGTGATTAGAAGGGTATTACGTAGAGTCGATCTATATGTGCATTTAGAGCCCAATCAAAATACCCTATCTACTAATATGTATTCGTTCTTATTAAGAACTTAGCAATTAGAATTTAGATATCCGAAAAAAAATTAAAAAAAGTATTTATCGGTTAATATGGTGTTTAAAATTATGTATGATCGAATTACTGTGATTTTGTATGAACAGATTTTGAAATCGATCCATTTCAGCTTTTAGGGCAGATAGAGGGTGGTCCATTTAGAGGAAACTTATTTAAAAAAAAAAACACAAACTTCAAATTTAATGGAGAATGTTTATTTTCATTCGGTTATCTCAATAAATCCATTGATTGATGCGGTGTTTGGGAAATGGCGCCATCTTGTTGAAGCCAAACGTGGCCGTGAACACGAACTTAAATTTCGGACATCAAATAGTCGGTTATCATGTCGTGATAACGTTCGAAATTGACGGTTACTTTCTCATCGGTATCATTGTTGAAGAAATACGGATCGCTGATTCCACTGGCCCACAAACCACACCAAACCGTTCTATCCAGTGGATGAAATGGCTTGAATCTCTTTAGGTTGCTCTGCGTCCCAACTGCGGCAATTTCGCTTATTTACATACGCATTGAGCTAGAAATGGGCCTCATCGCTGAACAAAATTTAGTCGAAAACGTCGGATCTTCTTGGATTTTTTCAAGAGCTTTTAGTTCGAAGCGATGTCGCTTGGGAATATTGATCGGCTTCAGTTTTTGTACAAGCTGTATTTTATCAGTCTTATTTCAATTTAAAATCTCGACATAAAATGCGTCAAGTCGTTCCATACGTCAGTCCGAGTTGCTGCGAACGGCGCCGAATCGACTCTCCACTCTCAGCTACGGCTGCTATATTTTCTTCACTATGTGCTGGATGTGGTCTATTCGGTCGAATATTATCCAATAATGAATGCTTGGTTCCAATATTGGTGATGTTGTTGCGAATAGTACGTTCAGTAGACCGATTATGTTGACCATAATTTGAGCAAAGCGGCGAAAGACATTCTTTACGGAACTTGAATTTTCGTAATAAAGTAAAACGATTCGTAAACGTTGTTCAGTTGTAAGTTTTTCTAGATGAAAAGCCAAACAATACTGAACGAAAATAACACGACAGCTTGCCACGACTCACGCTATTGAAAAAGTACCTCTACTTGGATCACTTTTTAGTAGGTATTTCACCATATTGAGTTTGTGTTGTATTAGAATGTTATCTAGGGTTCAGCAGCAAGCCTGCCATAATAAAGAGGATCTTTCTTTGACTCGTCAAAGAGAGTGGCGAATCGAATACAGACTATCATAATAAAATAGATATCGAAAGTAGTACGCAATTATGTATATCACTTTAATGAGGTACGAGTATTCATCTAAGTAGAAGAGTGGCAATTCGAAGCCAGCAACTAATGCATTGCCACCGTAGTGTATATTAGTGCTTCAATTGGAGTCACAGGCCCACTCTCGCTCTCCTTCTATTTCGCTCTGTGTGGTGTTCTGCTCACCTTTACATTTCGAACTAAATATTTCGCGAAACAAAGAAGTCCGCGACATGTCGCCAGTGTCCTTCATCGCTGTGTTACTTCATCGCCTTTGTTGTCATCATTGGACATTTATTAACCCCCACATCCCCTACATAAATACCGTGCGGCACACGAGGCCAAACATAGTCGCATGCTACTCATATACCAGCATATGTATGAATTGGTATTTGTATGTGTGCACGTGTTGAGTCCGCTTTATGATGAGTGCTTGGGCGCGTAATTCGCCTCTTGCCCCATCTTTAATTTGTAAAGCACATAATTTAATTTAGTCGCCATTATGTACTTCACATTTTAAAGTCGTCACATTCCATTGTTAAGTTGTTATTTGTTTCTGTTTCTGCTCACACATTATCTACATACACACATACATACTATACATACCATATTCTTTTTTATACTTCTTTCTTTCACCAAAAGTGAAAAAATGTGGGAATTCTTTTTTGTTTTTGTTCTTTTTATTTAGCTGGTTGTTTCCGTTCTTTCTTTCATATTTATAAAGTAAATAAAAAGAAAATGGAAGCTGCCATGTTTGTTGCGGTATATCTCCCTTGCATTTGCGTTATTATGTTTGTATGTGTTTGTCGTGTGTGTGTGTGTGTAAGCGTGGCTTGGTTTAGTTACCTTGCTAATGTCCTTTGGCGTTGTTGGTACACCTGTTAATAGTGGCTATAACGGTTGTTTAGTTGCTTATGGCGAGATTGTTATTGCTTATGCTATTTTTGCTTTTGTTTTTCATGCATATTCATTGCTGCAAGTACATACCCTGATGTGAAAAACACATACAGTCATGTGAAAAACAATAGGGAAACCAACATTGAAATAGTTTAAAACCCTTCACTGCTTTTTCCATACAAGAACTTTGGTCCTTACTAATGGTCCTTAGTAATGTCAGATGGAGGTTCAGTTTAATTTGAGCTGCAGAATTCGTTGTATAGGACGTCAACGTTTTTTGCGAGCTTTAAGAACGTCTTGATGTCTACGTTTGATATTGAGTTCAGTACTTTGAACTCCGAAGCTCCTACATACTTGAGTCGAGTTCTTGATAGGGTTGGACAATTCAGCGTCTCTGTCATGTTAACTTTTCTGCACTTTCTGCATGTATCGTTAGCACTTTTGACCATCCGGATCGCATGTGACGCCAGTAGGTTATTTGTGGTGGGAGTAAGAAGCAAGCGATTTTCTTAAGTGTCTCTTGCACATGATCTTGGCGATCTCGCATGTAATGAAGGTATTCCATCTCGCTCAGATTCGCGTGTCAGCCCTTTCATCAATTTCGTTCTTAGTGACTTCCGTATTTCCTGTACTTGTTCGGTAGCCAGACGGATGGCACTTTTGGTAATCAACTGCTTCGGTTCCCGGAACTCCTTTATGGCTTGGAGCCCAGTACATATGCAGCCGCTTTCCGGCAGCCGCTACATCTACTGCTTACTTGCTTCTAAGGAGAATCTCTGTCGTACTGCGTTATTATGTTATGTTATTTCCGGTGTTGTTAGCTATCTCGGCCCCTTTTCCAACTGCAAATACTTCCGCCTTGAAGCTACTGCAGTAATCCGGAAGATTGAATGGTCGCCTGATATCCAGCTGCGAGCAATAGACTCCAGCTCCCACTGCATTGGCAATTTTGGATCCATCTGTTTAGATGTTACCATTTAGCCTGTGCGAAATAATAGAGACGCGGAACTTGACTAAATAATTTCTTTGAAATATTGTGGATTTTAAGCATCTATAATCGGTAAAGGTATTAAATATAAGTATAACGAGAACAAATAAAACACCTTCGCAGAAAGAGATTTTTGTAGCGAAATATGGGCGAGGCGTTGCAATACTCGTAAGACGAATAGTAGAAAATACAATTGAAAATGTTATAGTTGTGAGGTTTGCGAAAAAACCCCTTGCATTTTCTTTAAACGTTTTCACCATTTAAAAAAGGCTCAATGCAAAGGATTTAAAATCGAAATGCCGAGGATATTATCTTATCTGACAAAACAAAATGTTTCTAAAAAGCTCATGAGCATGCCAACTGCCAGTGAAGAAATGGCGTAATATGCAATGGTCAGATGAGTCTAAATGTAACATGGTTAATAGCGACTGGGATGCTCAACAGCTCTGGTGTAATAGGTCCGATATATCGGATTGAGAAGACAATGGCAGCGTCTAGGCGCTGAAGTGATGTTAGCTTATGTTCAAGCAAGACAATGGACCAGAGCACACATCGAAGCTTGGAAAAAAATGGTTCTCAGAAAATAAAATTAGCTGGGCCTGCTCCGTTGCCGAATTTCAATCCAATTGAAAACTTGTTGCGAGAGTTGAAAGTAGCTTTGAGTAGTAAGAAATCAACCAATAAAACAGCTCTCCTCCGGTCACTGGTAAAGGCAACATGTCTCGTCAATGTCGGAAAATAAATAAATAAAATATTAAAGAATCAAAATATCGCAACAATGAAATAATGCTAAAAAATATATAATTATTTTTTTTTTTAATAGAATTTAAATATTGCAAATCTAAGTATTTTTTCACAGCATACAACGAGATGAGCGATTGAAACTGTTTTTTTTGTGAATTAAATCCGATTTAATTCTTTGATTATTGATTAGTAAGTATTTACTTTACCTATTCTAAAAATAAAAAAAAAAACTTACTCTGAAATAAATAAAAATATATGGATTTTTATGACATGCCAAAATAGTATGTTCCTGTTATTTTCCATATGACTGTATATGGCTCGACATATTTGCAAGTATATTTTCTCCACTTTTTGCAGCATTACTGCTGTTGTTCTCCCATTATAGCAGCTCTTATTAATGTTTGTGTTGTTGTTGGTCTTGCTGTTGCTGTTGCTGTTGTCGCCGGCATCATCATTGTGTCTCAGTTTTTGCATATTTTCACACAAGTCATTTTATTTCTTTCTTTCATGTTTTACACACTACCCCATCGGCTCGCCCTTCCCCCCCCACCACTTCACCCGTTTACACGCCGCAATCGCTATGCTCGTTTCACCAACATTTGCATACCCCCATTCGGCTATTTAAAGAAGATTCATACTGCAGTAGCTTCTTACTGCGGCATGCCGCATAACCACGCGACTCGCACTCGTCGGTGTGTCTGACATTCTTTATGAACTGTGCGCTATAATTAAAGTTTCCACCGTTTAAACAATTAATTGTATAAATTAAAAAGCATTTCAGTATTTGCCCGTTTGTATGCATGTCGGTATATATTTATGTGTTTGGCATGTATCGCGTTGCCTTCTTGTAGGTGTGGTGTACAACGCGCTCCTCCAAAGATTCATACATACATATGTACATATTATTGTTGCAACTTCATTCTGGTTGGATGTTTATCATTCCATCTTTCATTAGTATCACGCCGGTATAAATCGTAGTTACGAGCCATTAAATTATTAATTGGCATTTCGACATTTTGAAAGAATCCCTAATCGCTTAATATACGCAACTGAAGAGGCTGAAAAAACATATGAACTTAAGTTCAGAAATGCGAAGTCAATAGCGTACCAATTTGAAGTAGAAGCTTGAAGTGACAAATTATTTTCAAAGTATTTTATTAGTTTTTGTTCAACAAATGAAACTTAACCGGAAGGTCTGTTCATACGATTGTATAGTATTATTATATTTAACAAAGTCAAGGTGCTATGTGTTAAAAAGTATTGTAACACCTTGGCCTAACTTTTTTCTCGATATCCAACAGAACCAATAACGCACCGAAATATTGTTATTTAGTGTTTTATCATATTCCAATAAGTCCATGAAAATTAAGGTATTATAGGTAGGGTAAATCCGTGCAGAAGTAGTCACATAGCAACATGATTCAAACGAAGATTTTTCGAAATTAAAATTTTTATTTTTTTACTGAATATTTTGAAGGAAAAACGCAATTTTTTGCGAAAAATCGGCTAATTGTTTATTATAAAACAAATTTTTTTAACAAGTATGAAAATAACTTTTCGTTATTATCTCGTAAATTCTGTACAAAAAACAGCGTTCAAAATTTAAAAAGGATCGGTGGAGTAGTTTTGGAGTAATGAGGAGGACCGAATTGCAACTTCAATTCGGGTTTGCTCTAATCGAATTGAAATTTTGACACAACATTCTTTGAGATATTACTCATTTAAGAATTTAAAAAAACGCTCTCCACCTCTAATATAGTTGCCAACAAGTGCTATACACCTATTATAAAGATTTTTATTTAACATTTAGATACTAATTTCTTAGTACGATTTGTCTTTTGCTGTAAAATAGATCGCAGTCACGGCGATTACATCGAGATTTTCGCAATTTCTTTTTCAAACAATCATTATTTTCAGGTCTGCGAACGAAAAAAAGTCTCGGTTTCAGATCCGCCGAATATATTGGATACCTAAGCAATTAAACCTAATTTCCGTATATTGACATGTTGATATAAAATAGCTGCTTTTCAGCCAATTCTATAAATTAGTGCTGTCTGAGAGGAAAAAAACGGGTTCTTAACCTTGTAGAGTGCGTTTGTTTTTTGCTTTATGTAATTTGCTCGCAAAATGGCGGGCTCGTAAAAAATATTCAGCCTTATCGTAAACTGCGCCGGAATGCCATTGCACAGGGAAAAATTCACAAATTTGTATTCTTATCGTGCACTTCACATGGGAAAAATCTCCCATATTCGAAATTTTTCCCTAATCTTAATTTAATTTTTTTCACGCGAGTCCATGAAATTTGTTCACAAAATTGTTAGTTTGGACAACATTCAATACAATGTTAGGTTAAAAAAAAGAAAACAACGAGGGGCCAACGTCTAAATCGATTCCAGAATGAAATAGGTATTCATCGATTTTCAAGTTGCTACTCAATGTGAGTGCACTAAATTTGTTTAATCCATTATTCCTTAAAATATACTTATACATTCGAAAATTATTATCTGCATAATTTATGCAGGTTATAAAGACTCGTCAAAAAAAATTTTACGATATATAATTAAAAATGAAAACAATGGCATTAAATCAAAACAAAACCATATGTGGCAGCTTGCCGAAGTTCACAATAGCATAAACGAAAATAATCACGTGAACATAAAAATACATGGGAATGATTTATTCACGCGAGGTTTACTATTAGGCTGATTATACTTTAAACCAAAGAAAAAGACCAAGACTGATGCAAATATTCACCTAACGCTTGATAATTGACAATGTTGATGTGTTTCCCATTATCAAGATAATCGCTGATAATTAATCAATGGACATCTTGAAATATGCATATGATGAAATATAAAAGACTTTGCCAGCTGGACTTTGGGATTCTCTACAGTCTACTTGGATGATGATGATTGCATAGTTCCAAACATTGTCCAGAATGGTCAACATCCACATTGCACTGAGATTTGTAATACCTGAATGTTCAATAATATTACATCCAACATGTTCTTTGGACATTTTTAGTTTTTCAGCTATCTCGATGTATTCATTTTCATTGTCTTTGGTGTTCATATTAAAAATATTGTGAACTGAAGGAATCGTGGAAGCCATTTTCAAACTATAGATATAAGAATATCAAGATAATGCCCAGCCCTACTATCGTCCCTGGTAGGGAATTTGAGTTTCCTACCTCCATTTGTGTTTGTGGGCGTGTCAATGGTTCGATACTCTAAACTCTAAATATACTATATATAAATTCGTTTTAAATATTGAAAAGAACCGTTAGTTGAACAAAACAATTATTCTCTTCGTAGCGTGTTGTTAGAATATACAAATCTTTTAATTAATTTCAATATTTTCTAAAACAATTTGAAATTTTGGACTGTGTCGTAAAATAACAGTTTTTTTTCTTTTTTGTTTACAGTCCTTCACACATCCGCGAGTTTGGCGTTAAATGAGAGTTGGGATCCAGACGTCAGGTAATATAAAAACAATTATTCTATTCCTTATGTTTAAACCAAATTGATTTCCTTATAATTGGCTAATTTAAATTTAATATGTGTGATGTATAGAGACGACATGGAAATGATGTTAAATAAAATAGTTCCCGAAGGTCTACCGTACAGGCACTCGTGCGAAGGACCCGATGATATGGTGGGTACAAACAAATTTCTGAAATATTGAATTGCAATACTGTTAATTGTTGTAATAATTGTGTTTATCTTGATTTCATGCTTGCAGCCGGCGCACGTGAAAGCCTGCTTCCTCGGCAGCTCATTGACAATCCCCATAACTGATGGTAAATTATCGCTTGGTACATGGCAGGGCGTTTGGCTATGCGAGCATCGCGATCAAGCGGGTTCACGCAAGCTAGTTATAACACTGTCTGGGTGTCCGCGTGAGACAGCGCGCAGTCCGCTGTCGCCAGTATCGCCAATCGCTTCGACATCCAGTTAGGGAAGGCCTCGCTCCACCCGCGATAGTCGGTAATCGCGGGGGAGCGACAATAATGACATCATTTCGTCGAGGAAATTAATTTTTAATAGAAATTTAGCTAATACCAAAATCAGTGCGACAGCAACAGCAACAGCAACAACAACAACAGCGGCCGCCGCATCAGCTGTGGCAGCCGCAGCAGCTGCGAGCACTACAACTACTACTTGTGCGAATAATACGACTAATTTAACTAATATAACTACGAACGCGTTATTAAGTAATAGTAGAAGATTGTTCATGAAAAACCAATTACATTTAAATTTAAATGTAACGGGAACATTGAATGTTGATAATGATGGTAATGCGAGTGATTCGATGGAAGCAGCAGCAGCAGCAGCAGCAGTAGCAGTATCTAAGTTAAAATGGGATGGTGTTAATGTAGAAACCGTCACAACAGTGCCTCAACAACAACAACAACTACAACCACACGAACAAAAACAACATCAACAACAAATACTAGAAGCAGAACAACAACAACTTAGGAAAGCATATAGCAAAATCGAAGCAATTGCAGTGGGACAGTCGTCTACAACTACAACAACAAAAACCACAATTAGAGGAGACGTGGGAACAGTAGCAGCAGCAACAAAACGAGTAGCGACATCGTTATCATCATCACCGTCATTGTTGAATTCATCATCAACGGCATTAGCTAAATTTAACCGAATCATCGACAGTACAATGCCGGCAACTAACTATTATCAGCACCATTTGCAACAGCAGCAGCAAGCGCAAGAGAGCATGCAACATGCCATATGCGCCGGTGCAGCACCACCAGCAACGCTGAGTGATGCACTACAGCAGCGCTTAGCGCTCGTCTATCCCGACATTGTCTCGACCGATTCGCAAACGAAAAAAATTAATTTCACAACAGCAGCAGCAGCGGCGGCAACAGCGAAGACAACAGCAACAACCGCACAAACAGCAAAACCGAAAGCGAAAGTGAAAGGAAAATCCGGTGCAACGCATGATCGTTCGCGTACAACGCGAGCGGAAATAGCGACGGAAGTGGAAGCGGCAGCCTTGACGGCCGCAGCTGCTGCAACAGCGCCATCAAACGACGATAATCAAATGAAACGAAATGATGTGCATTATTTGTTGAAACAATTAAATAGTTTTAGTGATATAGAAGAAATAGAAATTGTTGATATGGAGCAAAGACAGCGACAGCTGGATGAACAACAGCAGCTGACACAGCAGCAACAGCAACAGCATATGGGCCACGGCGTGGACAAGGCACACTCACCGACAGCGCAATCGCTTGTGATAACCTCGCCATCGTCGCTGTCACACAAAGGCATACGACGTTACGCCTCACTGCACCAACAGCAGTGCACGCAATATCCGCTTGACAGCGACGAGGCGATCGACAGCGTCGATCAACAGCAATATTTGCTGCAACAATTCGACGACTACCTTTTTCAGTCCTGCCACTATTTGGAGACAAATTATTTTGCCGCCAACTATCGCACTGCCATGGTTGAGAGCAGCTCACACGAGTTCCGACCATCGACGACGACGACAACGGGCACATCGGCCGCATCTGTCTCATCGGAGCAATCCCTCGAGCTGCACGAGACCGAGCCGCCGAGCGTCATCTGCAAGGCACCACCGCCACCAGCGCCTGCCACACCAACACCATCTTCAAGCGGCGTCGACGTGCCGACAACACCCAGACGCTACGGCATGCAAGCGCGTCTGACCAGCAGCGGCGTACAAACCGAACTCACCGCCACTTCACTAATGGAGGCGTCGCTAGCAAAGAGCAGCAGTAGTTCCGCTAGCTCTGAAGAGCAGCGCCGGCGTGCGCCATTCTTCAAGTGCTGCTACACGCCTATAGATCGCTGGCGTGAAAAGCGTAGTGCAGCACACTCAGCGGCGGCAGCGCAAAAGCGCGGCAGTCGACAAAGTGAGCGACCAAGTGTCACTGCAGCTACAGCGTCGGTTAGCAAGCGCGGTGGCGCCTCCACCAGTGCCAGAGCGAGCAAAGCCAGTGTCGCACAGCAACATACGCGCAAAAATGGGCATGCAGTCTGACATTTCGCGTACGCATTGGAGTGTGTAGGCGTGGGCATGAGCGTGAGCGTGAGCGTGAGCATGAACTTACTAACAAAACGATGCAAATTGAGAATCCATCAGCGTCGCTGTCTATTTGCGATATCAACAATTATTTCTATTTCAAAATTATACTTGGAATATTTACGCTAATACTTTTGTATACATGAAGATATTCCAAGTAGATTATTTGTTTGAAAGCGCAAACTTACATAGATGATAAACTAGGAGAAGCAGCAGGAACAGTTATTTTCTGCAGCGCATTGAAGGCGCGTCAATGCGTGGCAAAAAGTGAAAGAGATTTTGAATATTGACAGTTGTAGTAAAGCATAAAATAGAAGTCTTAAAAAGTGTTTTAAATGTTAAAGCTTTTTTAAAAAGCCTTTTAGTTGTATGCATGCATGCAGGAAGTGAACCAGTCGTGTACTAATGTCAGTTGGTACCAGTTAAACTAGTAAGCCACACACGCTAACCTCAAAGATAATAAAGAGCCACAAATACGCCGCACTAAACAAGAGATTTGCATTGGAAATAAGTGCTTTTAAATTAACTTGTTTGTTATGAGTTAATGTTAGACTCATAAGTTCTTTAACGCGCCGCATAACATAATAAACACGACCGAAAAATTTGCTTCTAAGCATTCCAAAGTTGGTAGCTATAGTTTTTAAAAACAAGATCAAGTTCTAAAATGACGATATTGATTCCAAGCTATTGATTTTTATTATTTTTATCACTTTTTAATTTTCAACATTTTTTAATTAAATTTTTTGTTTTTTAATTTTTTAAATATTTTCAATTTTTTTAAATTTTTTTCTTTTAATTTTTATTTTTAAATCAAATTTTTTTATTTCAATTTTAGTTTTTCTTTTTGTTTTTCATTTTTTTCATTTTTATTTTTTTCATTTTTTTTTATTTTTTTTTTTTTTATTTTTTTTTTTTATTCTTTTTTTTTTATTTTTTTTATCTGTTTTTTATTTTTTAGCCTTTTTTTTATTTTTTTATTTTTTGACCTTTTTTTATTTTTTATTTTTATTTTTTGATCTGTTTTTTTATTTTTTTAATTTGTTTTACTTTTTTAATCTTTTAAATATTTTTAATTATTATTTTTATTTATTTTATTTATTTTTAATTTCATTTTTTTTTATTCTAATTTTAAAAGTTTTTAATGTTTGTTTAATGTTGTCGTTTTTTGTTTTTTCTCCACCTAAAAACTATTGGATTTCACTGAATTGACTTCAATTTAACCAAGTATTACAATTACCAAATTTTACGTCCTTGGCTTTGTCTTATTTTTGATATTAGTGTGTACCGATTGCAGTGTAGTGAATTCCGAATGCTTTTGTTTTCAAATTTGATAGAAGCATCTAAATAATCACCTATTGTAAGAACACCGAATGTCATCTTATTGCCTACACACACACTCACACAGCGACTTAAGTGACTGCAGCACACCGATCGAAAACCGCACATGAAACATACATACATGCATACACATACCACTTTGTTTGCGAGCTTCACCAAACTGCATAGAAGAAGCGTAAACCTAAACCTAATAAAATAAGGCAGTGCAAGCATGGAAACGTAAATAATAATAGCTTAATATATAATATATATGAACAAAAAAAAATTAAAGAACAAATGCCGTCGGTAGGTAAAATTGCAAAAGATAGTAAATATAGCAGCAGCAGCACATAGCATATTTCACGAATGTTTACGAAAAATACTTTACAAAATTAAAATAATTGTAACGCGAGCGTTTAGTCTTAACATAATTAATTATAATTAATGCAAATACTAAGGATAAGTAACTTTTTCTAAAACACAAAAGAAGTAAAACATAACAGTAGAAACGCATACAAAAACAAAACAAAAAAAATAAATAAACATTTGCAAAATAAGTGAATAAAATGCAGAAAATATATTGTTAATGCATTGAAACGCTAAAAATATAGAAGCTATATGAACATAAACCAAAAAAAAAAAAAAACAAAAAGAATAAAACACAATACCACATGCAATGCATATTAACTATATATGCTATGAACTATAAAAAGCGCATCAAATACCAGTAATTAATTTAATTAGAGAGCTTGTATAGTAAACGAGTGAAATCGAAGAAGAAAAATAAAAGACAGCAAGCAAAAAATAAAAAAAATATTGAAACATAATAAATGAATTTAAATTCAAAAAAGAAAAGCAAAAAGCGTAGAAGTGAAATTTTTAAGCGCTAATTTTTAATTTTCAAAACATTCTAGCAATAACTTAATAGGTAATTCATATAAATATACATACAAGCAAATAAGAAGTAAAACGAAGCAAGAAAAAAAAACCAAAAAAAGAAAACACAAAATACACCATGTCATGTGACAGCGCAATAAGTGTGCAGGAACTGTTATCATTAACGGAGTCATTGAAATAAAATTGAAAAGGAAAAACTAAAAAAATGGATATAATAAAAAAATTTGTCTAAATTCTACATATAGCATAATAAATTAATCCAAGTACCAGTTGTTAAGTTTGGGTTTTGATTATTCGAGTTTCGAAATGTTACGTACGATGCTGTTAATTTTGTTCGTTGATTTTTATATACATACATACATACATACCTACATATAGTACATTTAAAAAGCAAAGAAGCAATGAATGTAAGTGCGCACGCACACTGCAACATTGAGGTTATGCACATACATACATACATACGTACATACAAAGAACATATTTAAAAACTTTAACTCCGAGGAATTGTTAAGCCGTCTTCTGCTTACTTTAATTTCGCCAAGCATCATTAAAAAGAAAAAAAAACTAAATTTCGCAGTAAAGCGAAGCGCTATTCAAAATTACTGTTAAGCTTGGCGCAGTAGCATAGTAATTACATTTAATTTACTGTTTTGTTTTCATTGTTTTTTTGCTTAAACTTATACTTCAATCCTTATCGGCGCTGTAAACACTTACATACATACATTCAATTTGTATACGTATAGACGCATACATACACACACATGCAAGCATTAATACAAACAAACACAAAGCAAAACATATATATACAAATATATATATACATAAATATATATCAAAAGCAAACTTGTCAATTTTGTTATGAACATTATTATTATATATGAAATACTTATATTGTACTACAATAACATTTTTCTTATGGCGTTTAAGTGGAGATGAGATATTTGGGGAACTTTTACAATTTTTTCTTATTATTATAACGCATTCTCTTCTATGGATTAATTATTCTTATATTATCACTAGTACCAAATAAAACACGCATACACATATATATACTCACAAAATGGGCAATTGAAAAATGCGAAGAAATTATACACAATAAAACATAAAAAAATATTACAAAAAACGTAACCAACAACAGCGCTTTTTTCTAATTCCATGTATTTAAGGACTAATATGTATTTTTTAAGGTTAAGTGCAACCAAGCATTTACTTGCTCTTCGCCGCCTTACGTTTTTCAACCTCGTAATTTAATTTTAATTAAACGGACGGTTGGCCACAGGCAGTTGAGCACATCTACAGTTATTGCGACGGATCTCTAATTGGAAAATGCATCACGTTAACGTCAGTCGATGGATAACGCTTTTTAGCTAATAATTTAAATATTGCCTTTATTTTTACCGTTGAGTTTTAATCAGTATTGCACTTATATCGCCAGTAAAGTCACTTCAATTAATTTCGTTTTTTTTTTTTAATTTCGTGAACTCAAATGTTCTTGATTTTGAATTTCTCATACTAGCTATTTAGTAGCAAGTGTTATTGCCCAAATTCTCACAGTGCTTGACTGCATAGAGTGTCGGACAAAACATATGGGACTGATGGCTATGAATGCTAAAACATGTCGTATACTCCAAATTACAATTTTGGATATAAAAAAGTACTTAAATATAAAGGCATAGTGTTTATTTAGTGAAACAATGAAAAATTTTGTTTAAGAGTTTACATTTTATACGAAAAAAATTACACGTACCCAGTATTCACTACGATAAAACATATTGGACTAGTCGCAGTTTTTTGCGTTATTTTATGACGATTTTGCATTCTCTACTCAATTTGAACAAAGTCATAAAAAATCAGTATAATTTTAGTTTAACCAAGTTCGTTATATAAAGAGTTGTGACGCGATTAAAATTCTACTTATTTCGAAGAAATGAATAACAAAAAGTGACCATGGTTGGAAACAAACATTCAATTCAATTAAAACGATTAATTACTAACGACTACAAGAATGGAAAAATACATTTGTAACAAATTTTATGTCTAAATCAACACTGAGCTTTATTATAAAGAAATTTAGGGAGAGTGGATCTGTGAAACTCACCATCGTGAAGGACTACCCAAAGCTGCAACACGGCATGACGATTTAAAAATACTTAGAGAACTAAAAAAGATTCCAGATAAGTCGGCAGTGAGCACGGTTAAAGAAGTAAATTGGAGAGTTAATAGCCGTCCTATACAAAGAAGAGCGTGTGCAGGTGGACTAGCAAGTTATAGCGCAGATATACTTCAACATCAAGAAAAAATCTATTAAGACGATTACAATTTGCTCCGGAACACATCTATGGGTCAGTGAAACGATGAAAAACAATACTTTTTTCTGATGAATTAAAATTTAATTTGAAATATAAAATAAGAGGTTAGGTCCCCGATACCTTTAAGGTACGGTTAAGCATGGTGGAGGTGGCATTATGGTATGAGGATGTTTTTCCGGGCTTGGTGTTGGACCTCTTCATTGAATCAATGGCATTATGGATCGATTCATATACAAGGAGAGAACGTGATGCTTATCCATGCCGAGTGGAATATGCAACTTTCGTGGTCATTTCAACACGTCAACGACCTAAAGCACTCGTCGAAACTTGTGACAAACTATATCGGAGCTTAAAATATTAAGGTACTAAAGTGGCCAGCTCAATCGCTGGATCTTAATCCTATTGAGAATCTTTGGGATGTAATAAATATAAGGATAGACAGAGAAAGAGATGAATGAAGATAAAAACAAATTGTTCAAAGCTGCAAAACAAGCCTGGATAAACATTCCACATGAATTATTAACAATCTTATAGCTTCTATGCCAAATAGGTGCAGTGAAGGTGAAAAATAATTGTTAAGCTATGAATTATTCTTCAAATCTGAGTGACTTGATTATATTTAAAATGATAATTACGAGAATAGGAGATGATAATGTAACTCGTAGGTATGGGTCTAATATGTTTTGTCCGACACTCCGCGAAAAGTAATTTATTTTGTATTTAGCTTCGCTAAAGTTCTTTGTTTTTTCTTATTTTTATTATATTTTTTTTATTTTTTTTTTTATTTTTTTTTTTTTTTATTTTTAATTTTTATTTTTTTTATTAATTTTTTTTTTTTTTTTTATTTAATTTTTTTTTTTTAATTTTTAATTTTTTTATTTAATTTTTTTAATTTATTTTTTTTTTTTTTTTATTTTTTTTTTATTTTTTTATTGTTTTTTATTATTTTTTTTATATCTTATTTATTTTTGTAAAGCTCTATTTCTTACGTGGAGATTTTAAAGCTTATTCAGCACGAGCGAACAGTCGCTGAATAAGGCCCTGAAAGCCAAATCATTAGCAAATTCGTTGGCGCTTTGTCTGCTTTGCGACGCAAACTTTAAAAATTACCCGTCAACTTTGTTCTATATCTGCAGAACTAATATATTACAACTAATATATTGCAACATTTTCAGATTATCAGCTAAATTTGATAAATCTTAGAGGTAAGTGCAATTCAGCAGATGTGGAGAATTCACGAATACTTGCAAATTGGAAAAACTTGCGTGGAGTTCAGCTTAAAATTTCCCAATTCCAAGTGTAACTGCGGTGAAAAACGTAAAGGGTTTCGATTTAACCCGTCTGTTGCAGCTTCTTACAGCATGCCTCTAGCCGGTACATGTACATATGTACATATATAAACATACACTTTATAATTTATTGAGTAGACTACCGAATTTAATTTCAATGCGTATCTCTTTAAGCAATTCATCAACGCAGTTCTTCCACGTCATAATAAAAATTACACTTTGTTGAATATTAATATTATATTTGTAATAAATTAAAAAAAAGGTAAAAGAATATAAGAATATGAAATTTAAATTATGCTTGTATGAACGCGAGTAGCTAAATTTTATTGTATAATTAAGAGCAGTGAAATGACGTTGCAAGAAAGTTGCTGAATGCCATTATAAGCTACATACATAGTGAATTAATTAATAATAAATATATTTAAATTAAAACCAAACAAATGCCTTTTACACACATACATACATATTTGCGTACATTATCCACAGTTTGAAAGCTACATACATGCAAATATACACAAACACTACCACCATAACAGTAAATAAGTAGCTTATAAATATCGAACGTTTTTTTGTTGTTTCTTCACAGATTGATTTTAATTGTGTGATCACTAAAAGTGCAACTCCAATCCAACTTTTTCTGACGCTTTAGCTTTCTGCACTGTATTCAGCTGACTTTGGACTTGCGCTGAACAATAGAAACCCGTCTTGTCCTGACGCTTTAGCTCTCTGCGGTGAATACAGCTGACTTTGACTTGCGCTGAATAAGTTCTGAGAGCCAAAAACATGAAAAATCCATATGGCTTACGGTGCTTTGTTTTCATCATTTTATTTAGCTGCCTTATGTTTGAGCTAAGAAAGCGCTGACTGGCGAACGACTTGAAAAGCCAAGTCTTTAAAGCTTTTTGGCTGGTTTATTCTTCTGCTGAACAAGCGCTGAATGTAAAAATGCAATATGTACGAAGCTTAAGTTTTTAGCAGCAGAGTGCTACTTCTCAACAGGCTTTCTTGACGCTTTAATTTTTTAGCACTTAATTCAGCAATCGTTATCTTTAGCTGAATAAGTGTTTAAAGCTAAATTCCTGAAAATTACTGTATTAAGCAGTTTCTTCAAGCGCAGAAAGTCAAAATATCTGAAGAATCTGGTATGGAGTTGCAGTTTTATTTATTTTTTTTTATTTTAGTGAACAGTTTTATATTTTAATACGAAAAAAAAATTTTTAAGTTTTATACAATTGCGTTTTGTTGGTGAAAAATTCAAATTACTTCTACTTAAGCAAGAAAAATTATGTTCCAGTTTATATTTTTAATTTTTTTTACTTTTTTTTATATGTATATTTTAAATATTTTTATTTTTATGCAGTTAGTAAATATTTTACATATGTATTTATATTAATAATAAGCGGTGTCTACTTTTTGTTAAGACCTTAACAATCGGTCTAAAGCTGAGAGGGTGTAGTTCTTGGTTAACTATTATTATAATATATACATACATATGTATGCATTTCTTCTCGTATGTTATTAGTTAATGATTACGTTAAATAATTGAATTATCGCTTACTTATACGCTGCTCGTAAGCACTTAAATAATAATTTTACGCTCGTTTGTATTATATTTTCTTATTAATTATTTGATGTTTATATATTCTTATAAGTATGTAAGTATATGTGGATTAGTGTTTCCATTATTGTTTCCAAGTTGATTGTTTTTTTGCCAACACCCCTGGAAGTTTCGGTTTTTGATCAAAGCCTATGTATGTACTCATGTGTACGCAACATGATTTTGCTTGCGCATTCATGCAAGTGATTTGTACAATGCATTCCGTGTTGATCATACGACATGGTGTACCATTTGACTACAATGCATTTATTGCATGACTAAAGCTGCGTATAACTTTTAAAGGAATTTGTTTATAAAAAAAAAATCAACAAAACTTGTTTGTAGCGAGGAAAATTTTGAGTTCGAATATTATTTTTTCAAAGTTGTAGGTATATGTACCTTGGAGATAAAATATTTATTGCAAAATATCAAGAAATCCCACAGGAAATAGCAAAATTTAGGTATAGAAAAATTTAAATTAAGATTTCTATTTCAGTTTTAAAAATTTTAGTAAATATAAAATTTACAATTTTAGTTAAAGAATTTTGCGTAGTTTAAAAATTTTAATTTTTATTTTAGTTATAGAAATTTTAGTAAATTCAAATTTCAAATTTTCCGTTGGTTCCCAAAACTGAAACTTTAGGGGTGTTTGCAAAAAAAAAATAAAACTCAACTTAGGGAATAACGGACACACTAATGTATACATACATGCATACTGTTTTCTTTCGGTTTGTTAATGACTTTAATTATCTTTCGGTCTTTATGAATATTAGAATATTACTCTTCTACTTGTTTTTTGTTTTCATAATAGAAAATTGTACATTCATTACCAACTATAAAACTAAGTGTAAAAAGTAAAAACAAGCTTTAATTAATTTAATTAACCGTTAATTCGATGTCATTGTCAGTAGTCTAGTGTTAAATAGTTAATTTGTAAATTAAAAGAATTTCAATGATTGAAATTTTGTAGATAAACAAACTAAAATACGCATTATACTTAAATATATACATACATACATACATACATGCCTATAATAAATCAATGTAATATCTAATAATGAACAGCATAAACAATTTTAGCACTTAAGTAAATGTCGCCTAACTGTGTATTTTGCTATATTAAATCATAATAAACATAAAATGAATAATGAACAAACCAAACTAGCTGTTGAACTAATCTTCTTGATTGAGTACGAGCAAAGCCATTAAAGCAAGTTTTATGACCAAACATGATGCAAATGTTGTTGTTGGCAACGTTTGTATCGACAACAATAGGGCTCTCACAACTGCAGCACACACTTATACCACTGTGTACAACGCCTTAACACATGCACACACACACACAAACACATACAAATAATGTGTATATATATGTATACAGCTCACACACATGCGCCAGCCACACATACACACTCATAGCCGAATGCAACTACTTCAACTTACGCACAGTGAGCGACCGCCGCTGCTAAATAAAAGCGCATTTTCTTACCAAACTCTTTTGCATTTTCAATCTTTTTAAAATAAACTAAGTTTTTAACGCTAATAACAAACAAAGTACTATATTTAATATGTAACAATTAATTAAACAAATAATAATACTAAAGAAATAAAACTTAAATTAAAAATGTAATCCTGCCAAGAAACAATTGACCTGCTTGAAGAAAAAAACCCGCTTTTTGCTAAATGATAAATTAATATAAAAGACAAATTATAATTATATATAAATATATGAAAAAAAGCATTACTTCGACACGATTTTGAGAGAAAAAACCGAAATTCCGTAGCAATGCGATTACGCTGTACTAAATATACAATTATAAAAGGATATATGAAATCGAAATCAGCAAAAGTTAGACGCAATTATTACATACATACACACACACATACAACTAATTGCAGAGCAAAGCTAATCATCATACCAGTAAAGACTTTTTGCATGTTTGATAAACCTTATACCAGTATACATACATACATATACATACATATATACAATATCACTTGCATACATATATTTAAGAATACTTACTAAAATTAAATGAAAAAATTTAGACCAAAAACGAAAAACAACAAAAGGCAGCAAGACTTATAAATCATACCAAGCCATAAAAAGGGATTAAAATTTATTTTCTAAAACGAGCCTTTCATTATTTCGCAAAAAGCGTAAAAAACATAAAAAAGAGACTAAAATTTATTTTATTATTATTATTACTTATTATTATTTGAAGTATACAAATCGACTCTCAAGCAATTAAAAATATTTGTTTAAAGTAATTTTTCTTAGTTAAAAACCAGTATAAAACTAAAATATTTTTAAATTAAAATACAATAACAATACAGTAGCTGTTTCTCGTAAATTAAATCTATATTTGTTGCAATGTATGTATAATTGAGTCATTCCGAAAATTCGAAAAAATTTGTTTTAAAGCGCAGAAACAAAAAAATCTATAAAATAAACTAAAACAAAGAAAAAAAGATTTATATGTAAAATATACACCCACACTTGCTTCAAGCCGATTATTGAAGAATCTGCTATATTACAATGATTATTACATTTCCTATCCAGATCACAAGCCCACTTACATTCGGTCAAAATAAGCAAGCACTGGTTTCAAAGCCAATGAACAGAATTTATGCAACAAGGAAAATTCTTTGTGGTTGCAAAGAAAACAAAAAAAAAAAAATAAATAATAATTAAAATACAAAATAAGTAAAATAAAAATGTAATAATGTCGAAGGGCGCTTTGCGAAACGGCTGAGAAATTATTATTTAAAATTATTTATTGAGTTTGAATTTAATTTATTAATATTTTTACCATTATTATTATTTGCTATGAAAATTGTAAAACCCAGTAGGAAATTTAGCAGAGCGGTGAAATCAAGTTGCTGTATGGAAAACTTTTTTATTTGATGAGATATCTTAAGGAAATTTGGCTTGGTTTATTGTCCAAGGCAACGCTATAATATTTGAAGATTTTTTTCAGATTGGACTACTTTAGCATATAGCTGTCATACAAATTGAACGCTCAAAATCAAGTTCTTGTATGAAAAACTTTTTTATTTGACAATATATCTTTACGAAATTAGGTATAGATTTTTGCCCAAGGCAACGCTATAATGTTTGAAGAAATTTTTCAGATCGTACCACTATAGCATATAGCTGTCATACAAACTGAACGCTCAAAATCAAGTTCTTGTATAGACAACTTTTTTATTTGATGAAATATTTTAAAGAAATTTGGCTTGATTTATTGTCCAAAGTAACGCTATAATATATCAAGAAATTTTTCAGATCGTACCACTATAGCATATAGCTGTCATACAAACTGAACGGTGAAATCTAGTTCTTGTATGGAAAACTTTTTGATTTGATGAGATATCTTAAAGAAAAGCAACGCTATAATATTTGAAAAAAATATTTCAGATTGTACCACTTAGCATATAGCAAACTGAACGCTCAAAATTAAATTCTTGTATGGAAACCGTTTTATTTGATGAAAGCAAGCTCTTGTATGGAAACGTCTTTAATTGTGCAGGATATTCAGCTTCGGAGCAATCGAAGTTAACGCTTTTTCTTGTTATTATTCAAATTCGCATAAATACTTTTATATACTTAAAGTAATATTCTTCTATTCCTCCTTGTTATATGTTTAAATCCTTATAATTATTTAATTAGAAAGTATTTGCTTGAGCCTGTGTGGGTGATTAATAATCCTACTTGTAAAAGGGAAGCACAAATTTATTAAATACAATATATAAATCAATACAAATTTTACAAAGTCGTCAATCATTTAACATTACATCATTACTACCCAGTTTTAGATGCTTATATATAAAATAAAACGAACGAAAAATACTAAACATAACTTATTAAGATACATTTTTAATAATCTAGGCAAATATTTTACAACACAGCTGAGTGCAAATGTCATTCACATACACACACACACATATATTTAAAATTACTTTCTTCAAATTTTGTTTGGCCAAAGTGCTCATATTAAATTGTGATTTCAAAGAGGGCGCCATTTTAGAGAAATGTGTGGATTATAATTACATATGTTCAGTTTAACCAGAGAAAAATGAAGATTTTGTTGTTTAATTCGTGAGAAAGCTGAAATGTATAGATATAATTTTTTTAATAGCAAAACTTCAACATAAAAAACTCGTGTGTAAAAAATATGCAGCTCACCCAACACATATGCAAACAACACGCTTACATTTATACACACATTTGAAACACCTCCAAATAGATGGGAATTATAAATATGAAAAAAATAAAGTCAAAGTGCATCCAAAGGTTAAGGAGATCTATGAAACATTATATAAATAGAAATATGTATATATATATACGTATATAACTACATGCATATATATAGTAACAATGTAAATAAAAGTAATAATTTATGTACAGTAACATTTTGCATAAACACGCTTATGCACACCGCCAAGTCCACGAACATACTTACAAACATACATACAGTTGGTATGCGTTTGCGTGCAGCACATTTATATACGAAACATTTGTACTATATATACATACATACATACATACTCGTACATGTATGTATGCAAACAAAAGCTTGAATAATCACATAAATAAAAAATAAATCAATAACATAGTGAATTAATAATAAAAATTATTGAATTTTAAATAAAAATAATACATACATACAAACATGCATTAATAAAGAAAATTTCGATTTTGCCGCATCCTACGAATCCATATGCCTAACACACATTTGTTAATAATATAATACATACTAGTACATAGTACATACATATGGTTACGCTATTTGTACTTCCACACATACGAAAAAGAAGTGTGCGGGTGGCAAATGGTCGCATACCATCAGTAAACATTTAGTAAAAACAAAAAAAAGACAAAAAAAAATTTAAACGGATATGAAATTAATAAAACCTTGCATACATACAGAACTTTGTCAGTAACATGCTAAGTATGTAATAGTAACCAATTTTGGATCAAAACGTAAAATCTTAAAGATATAAAATTGAAGTATGTATACACTAAATCGTATAAAACGGCATACACTCAAGAAAATAATAATAAATAAAATAACATAAAAACGAGAAGCGAAAAAACACAATGTATAAGCGAAGATGAAAATAAGATAATAATGATAATGAAATAAAATAGTGAATAGATTATCTTAAAAATAAAATTATTAAAAATATTAACGAATAATTTCACAAAATGGTGATTTGACTTTCATTTGTAGCTCTTTGTTGGGGGGAAATGTTTTATTCATTCTATTTAAATTGTTAGAGAAATCTATAAAAAAAAAAAATCCATTCTCAAAACAAAGCTTCACATAGGGCTGCGAATTTGTTAATTAAAAAATTTGGATTAAAAATCCCAAAATTGGTACAAAAATTGAAAATCTAATTTAATTTATGCATTATTTGTAACCTTGACTTCACTTAACAGGAAAAGCGTCGTATTTATATCCATCTGAACGGAATTAGAAATTCCACTAAAGCAAAGCAAAAATACCCTCATTAATAATTGCAAATTGGTAAATATATCGTAATTATTGTTATCAATGTTTCTTTAAAATGAGTCAGCAAGAAAGATATATTAATGCTTTTGCAATATATAACATTTTATTTTAAATTTGATTTCTATTAAAAAAGTGTTAAATAATTTAGTTTTATATTTTTGCAATATCAATTTAAGCATTGTATCACTGTATTGATATTGAATTTAGTTTTACTTTTTTCCATTATCAATTAAAGCACTTTATCACTGTATTGTGCGGTTAACTCCATCGAAGGCCTCATTTTTGTGGTCGCTTACATTTGGACGTGCTTCATAGGTGCAAATTGTTACGCCATGGTAATGTGACTCGCTGAACTCACCACGTAGGCCTTTGTACAAGAAATGTGAAAAGTAAAAATTTTTTCTTTATAATTACAATCTATTATCATAACCTCACCAATATAGTAAATACGTGTCGCATCATCGCCGAAATTGGAAGGAAAATGCAATGATAAATGATGCACCGAAGAGAATGTGACCACCCTGAGGATAGATGGAAAAATTAGCAATCAATAAAATGTAAATAACCAAAAATAAAGAGTATTGTAATATTATTAACCACGCTCCTCATCAATTTTTTGTTTTATGTATTACAATTTATTTTCTCAATTAAACTTTTGTACACCAAAAAACCCTGTTATCTCTATAAGTAGATTTTATTTAGCAAATATAACTAAAAATCGGACACCTTTACATTTTTAATGGCAAATATAGTTTCATAAAAATTTTTATTTAATTGGGCTTACTTTATAATTAGTTATAAATATATACATATGAAATCTCTACTTACTTTGGTGAATATTCTATTTCTCCTCGGGGATCTCTTGTCAGTTCAAATTCTTGGTCAGCCTTGGCTCGTGCATCATCAAATGTCATTTTAGGCCGGTTCTTAAAACTAATTATATACTTTTTTGTTGTGCTTATTCGATAATTGAACATTACAATTTTCGTTTACTTACAGTCTTACTTTGTTCGGATGTGTATTGTCATTAGCACCCACAATTATTATACCTTTCAGCTTTATGTTACCGGTAAATGGTATGTTGAACAGTAATTCTTCATCAGCATCACTTTGCACGAACTGCGTTTGATATAAGAGATTTGATATTTTAGTTACATCTATGTATAGGATTTAAAGACTTACATCCGCATGATTCAATCGATTTTCATAAGCTTTGAACACTTTCTTTCCGCTTCCTTCGAGTTCCTCGTTCAGACACTCCAAATTGTCCATATCAATTTTTTTGAACAGTGAATACTCTATACCCATTTCCAGGGCATGATCGACATCAGTGGCTTCATGACCACAATCCTGTCCATGGTTATGTGAGTGGCCGTGCGGCATTGTGTCTTGTTTTATTAATGAGCTTAAATTATTTTAAAAATTACTAATCACTTTCTTTATAAATAAACAGTGCTTCTTAAATGCAATATTCATTCACAATAGAGCAATCACAGCTGATTTAGCTTGCTCCTTAGTGATGTGCTTCAAACGGGTACTTTAAAAACTTGTAAATTCGGGTTTCGTGCAGGACAAGCACTATAGAGTAAACATAATTATTACGAAATTAGGACGGCATTCGAGCACAGGAAGTATGTGCAGAAATATTCCTTGATGTACTCAGCCATTCGATAAGGTGTGGCATGAAGACCGTTTGTAACATACTTACATAAGTACATAAGTATGTCTATGTACCTTAATATGCTACTAGCCCGGCTGGTCGCCGCTGACCAGGCGACTTTTTTCTATTACTTAAATTTCTAAATTCGTGATATATTTTCAATGGAGGAACAATCAATTAATTCATAAAGTTATATAAAAGTTTTGAATATGAAGTAATCAATTTTGGTAAGTATAAATACTAAGGTACAAATAAAG
Organism: Bactrocera tryoni; assembly: GCF_016617805.1. Classification (NCBI taxonomy): domain Eukaryota; kingdom Metazoa; phylum Arthropoda; class Insecta; order Diptera; family Tephritidae; genus Bactrocera; species Bactrocera tryoni. The sequence goes on along the minus strand of NC_052500.1, from coordinate 32,225,242 downwards.
AGCTTTTAGAGAGGCGACATTTTAATTTTCTTTTTATAATAAAATAATACTTATTTTGAAGCAACGGAGGATGTAGCCATGTGTAGAAATTCAAATGAGGAAAGTTCTCTGAACGCCATTCACTTGGAGTGGTCAGAAAAGATTCTTTTACATATGGCTTAAGCAGCTCACGACTTCCCGTCTTGGTTATTTGGTGCTCTGGGTAGCAAAGAGACATCCGTTTGAAAACGAGCTAAAGTGAGAAAGCGAAACATCCCCTCCGCAGAGTTGTGCGCAGGATTGGGGACCCGCCACGTAGAAAACAAATGAAGAAAATAGCCTTGGATGAGAGACCACTGCAAACGTATTAAAGATTACGATTTAAAAGCATGTACTTGGAATGTTTGGTCCCTTAATTGGGAAGATGCTGCTGGTTGATGCCCGCGTTGCAGTTACTTAAGTGGCCATATAAAGGAGTACAAATTCGGTGTGGAATTCGTGGTGGGAGAGAGACTCTGTCGCCGAGTACTTTCATTTATCCCGGTAGATGAACGTCTAGCAATAATTCGTATTAAAGCGAAGTTTTCAACATATCGCTTATATGCGTCCACGCCCCGACGGAAGAGAAAAACAATGTGATCAAAAATGTCTTGGAGCGCTCTTATGAGAGCTGCCCACGCTACGATTGTGATTGGCGACTTTAACGCCAGGGTGGGGAGAGAAGGTATCTTTGGCACTACGGCCGGTGAATTCAGTCTTCATGACGAAACATCCCTAGTAGGTTGAGGCTGATCGACTTCGCCGGCGCTCGAAATATGGTTGTCTAGTCCCCGGATCTAAAAGCCACCAACCGGATCGATCATGTTGTGATAGACGAAAGGCAAGTCTTCAGTGTTTTAGACGTGCGTCGACTCCGAAGTCCTAGCACTGACTCGGATTACTATCTTGTTGCAGCGAAGATATGCACCTGCCTCTGTGCAGCAAAAAAAGCACGTCAACAAACACAAGGAAGGTTCGGCGTTGAGAAGCTGCAATCACAACAGACAGCCAAACTTTTACTTGACTTGCACTCCTCCAGGGAACTGTGAACCTGTCAAACTCCTTACGTACAGCTGCAAACGAAGCTATTGGTTTTCGAAAAGAGCAAAAGAACAGCTGGTACGATGGGGACCATCATTAGAATGCAAACAAAAGTTTCATATGAAATTTCAATTAATCGACTAAATGTACCATATTTTCGAAAGAAGAAGCACGCTCTCAAGTAATACGATCTTATATATTTGAATCCTGGTGTGTATATGTACATACATATAAGTATTTCTCCGACGTAAACCGAAAAATGTCAACGTTTAGTACATTTTTGGGTTGACTTTTAAGTACGGAAATAAGTCCTTTCTGGTTTCATGCTATAAACAAGTATCAGCGTTGGTTTTATCTTCTTTATTGTTTCATTATTTATATTATGTTTTGTTTTATTGTTAACAAACTATCGAATTTCGTGTTAATATAAAATTGTTTACTTAATATTGCTACAGTTATAAATTCATGTCACAATTAGAGATACTCTCGGTCGCACATTTTCAGTTTGCCGTTTGACATTGCCAGCACATTTTTGGTTCGAGATATTACGTAATTGAGTTTTGGAATATTTTTGTTTATTTGCCATTTTTACTTTCACAATTTTTGTTCTAATTTTGCATCAATTTTATGTATATGACGATATGTTAATGGTGTTGCCTAAAGTTTTTAGCAGAATGTTATCTAGCCTTTCGTCTTCATGCCCTCTCAAGTACTACTACTACTCGTATAGTTATATAACATGTGTTTGTGTATGCTAGGGCCTTCTATTAGAGAAATCCATTGAATCACTAATGCGAAGCACAAGGAAAGTTTCCACACTACTGAATGAATTTTTAGCAGATTTCCTAATTTTTACTTGATTTTAATTGATTATTTCTTATTAGATTTACACGATTAGCTTGCTTATGAGTTCAAAAATTTCCAGTTCATGCTATCGAATTGCTAATAGTTTTCCTCATATAAATATGTATGTATCTATGGACCGTGAATTATCTGTTATAATATAGTCTGTTGTGGTATACTTTTAAATTTCACTCTTCGTTAATTTGCTTTAGCATCTCTCTCCATCCAGTATGTTTATTTAAATACCCACTTCACTTCACAAGATTTCGATTGAAAATTTACAAACTTATATTAAAAAAGGTTCGAGCGATAACATAAAATTAACAAAATACAAATCAATCTATACACAGTGGCGTTGATGGGGCCTGCTCCTCCTCCTCCTCCTCCTCCTACTTGGCGCCACATTTGCACAAGTAATATGTATGTACGCATATTTGATTCCCGAAAATATAACCTCAAATACTACGTATTATTGGGATACTCCTTATTTTATATATGTTTTAACCAATGTAAATAATTTGAATTTCATTCAAATTAGCATCTATTGTGGAAGTTCAAAAATCTGGACGGGTAGTGCCTTCGGCGTTATAATCTCGTCATCGAACTCATCATCCTGATCACCAATAATGTAGTCGCCATTTCGTTCTGCCGGAAAAAAGAAAATAGAAAGAAGTATAATCTCGTAAAAACACTTCGCTTTTAACATTGTGGACTTACGTCCACCACCGCCACCACTGCCGTTGGGGTCAGATCTCGTTTTCGTCGGCTTCGAGACGTATTCACGTAGCAAATGTGCGTAAAGTATGTCGTCGATATAGAACATTGTGCCTAAATTATAGACGAACACTTCGCTTTCGGTGATCTTGGCGTTATTGACGCTAGTTGCATTGCTTCCTGGATTGCGGGTGATCTTGATGTGGCCACCACCAATAGTTTCGAACACCTCGTTATCACGTAGATCACGATCGTACAGACGTCCGCGTACAAAGTGATTGAGTAACATCTTGATGCCACGTGGAGAGGCCTATTCGGATTAATGGGGAAATATTTGTGGTAAGAGTTACAAATGATAATTGATTCATACTTACCATAACATCGTCAGATAGTCTGTCAAAACCAAGTCGTTCAAAAGCTTTGTCCTCGGGCACGAAGAAGGTGTAATTGGCGCCAGAAACATGTGGCGCTATTTCGGCGTTGTTCAAGTATCTGTAAAGAAAGCAGTAATGCGTCAACGATTACTACGAACTCACACGAAAAATAAGCAGGTATAACACTTTCGTTCTCTTAACGGTAGTTTCTAAGGGTATTAAATATTGTTTAGTATTTATGTATATGGTAAATGCTTTTACTACTTTTTATCTTCAATATAATTTTATTAAAAGTAGTTCGACAAAAAAGCGTCGATTTTTGCACGAAAATAGTCGGAAACTACGATCCAACAACGAGTCGAAATTATTAAAATTTACTACCGAATTTCCGTGGCAGTGGCCTTAACTTTAAGAGCACTACGTCCACTTTATGGTCGTCATAATCGTCCAGTCAGGTCAACAATTGAGCGTCTAGTGCAAAAATTTGTATGCACAGGCGCAGTACAAAACGGTGACGTGCCAGTGGGCCAAAGAGTGCCCATAGTGTCGAAAAGCGACTAGCGACTGCAATGCGCATCAATTGAGTAAGACCCAAATCAGTCTCTCACACGTCGTTCTCAAGCTTCAAGCATTTCTGTGGCGGGATTGTGGCAAATTTTGAGAAAAGATACGGGCCTAATCCTTACAAGATCAAACTGACGCAAGGATTGAAACCGCTTGACCAGAATCGTCGTATGTTCGTGTGTTGGGCTGAGCAACAACTTGAAAATGAACCGGATTTTCATTGAAAAATCATCTTCAGCGATGAGGCTCATTTCTGGCTGAATGGCAAGAATATGCACTATTGATCAGGCAGCAATCCACACGTACTATAGCATTCCGAAAATATTACGGTCTGGTGCGGTTTATGGGCCAGCGAAGTTATTGGGCCGTACTTCTTCCGTGATGACCAAGACCGGCACGTTACTGTGAATGGGAATCGCTACCGCTCAATAATCACCGACTATTTTTGCCTCGAATTGGGTGACACGGACTTGGACAATATGTGGTTCCAATAGGACGGCGCCACAAGTCACACAGCGAATGTCACAATCGATTTATTGAAAACCAAGTTTGGTGAACTTGTTCTGTCACGAAAGGGTCAAGTCAATTGGCCGCCTCGGTCGTGCGATTTGAGGCCGTTAGACTATTTTCTGTGGTCTATGCTAACAAGCCAGCGACGATTGATGAACTTCGTGCGAATATCGAACGTGAAATTGCAGCAGTATCGGCCGATTTATGCTTGAAACCGTCGAAAATTGAGTTCAGCGTCTTGAATTCTGCAAGAGTGCCCGTAGTGGCCATGCAGAAGAAATGGAGTTCTATACATAATGACATCGAATGTACTTTCACAGGAATAAGGATGAAAAATCCGATATAAGCAATTTGTTACTAATTAAATCGAAGTTGGTCTGTTGGGTTAAGAACAAAGCGATTGAGAATCTCCTGAATCCAATTCACTAAGACGAATTTTTATAGTAGTCAAGGAATTGTTTATTTGGTAATAGACCCTGCTAACTGTGTTTCAGGAAATCAAGCAGTTGCTCCGCATCTTTGTGGTAGGGTTTTGTAGAAGATACAAGGACGCGTCCAGCAGCAGTGAGTTTCCGTACACCACATTATACATCAGATCGTCTGATTCCGACCGAACGTTAAGTCAAAATTATTTGATTTTTGAACCTTTAAAAAAACCTTTATAACCCTGACTATATTTTATTGATAATCCTCAACAGTTCGCGTTAAGAAAGTAGATAAAGGTTCATTCATAATTGTAAATTTTGGGGGGCAGGTATCATAGTTATAAATATATACTATCTCCAGTTTAAATGTTTGCGACTGTGCTCAACATTAAAGAACAACTGCGCGATTACCTTGTGATTTGAGTAAATCTAGGGTCGCGCTCCAATGCCAAAAATGAGTGCGATAAAAACTGTGCGCCAAACCATGGGAAGGCCAGAAGTGGTGGTGTCTCTTTGTCCTTGTGCATCTGCATGAATATATATATGTAAATTAATAAACGAACACACCAATTTGACGATTTTGCTGCTCTTCTTACCTGATGTAATTTGGAGACCACAGCTTCTGACACAAACAAAACCTCGGAGATTAGGAACACTTGATTGCCATTTACCAGTGCATAGTCCGACATAATAGATACATTGTTCACAGTTGGACTAGCTGAAAGAGAAGCGAGAGGTGTTACATTTCAGCAAACTAATGCCAGCCAAAAATGAAAGAACACAAACTGGGTAATTGCACTTACGATGTCCGCGGAAGACCACATTCTCGCCGCCCATAGTTCGCACCACCATCTGGTCGGTGCTCTTCACTTCGGCCATGCGCAACGGATGTTGTGTGGGCAGGAAGTGGTTACGCAACACACTCTCGGTGAACTCATGCACACTGAACGGATAGAAGCCCCAGTCGATGGGATGCCAACGTTGAAAAGCATTGTCGGACGGTATGAGTATCGTGTAGGAACCGTCGTCCATTATCTGTGTGAGATTGCTTTTGGACAGGAAATGCTGAAAAACTTTGGTGCCACTTTTCATGCTGTTGAGGAAGGACATCAGTGGGCTGGACTTGGACTCCTTTAGTATGGGCTCGATTTTGGCGTGCGTTGTGGTGGTGTTGCGCATCTCCAAACGTTGCGGTTCATTGTAACGACTACGAATTGAAAGTTCAAGTGTGTATGTGAGAAAAGTTTTGCGAACTTATTTTAGTGAAATTGGTATTTCGTTTTCAAGCACTCGTAAACAAGTTTGCACTTACCTATTCGATTCTTGTATGTTGCGTTTGGAATAGGGTGATTTCCGGTCACCAAGGTAGCCATCGATTGCAATAGCCATTAAGTTGTCATTCAAGCGAATTTTGTACAAAACGAGATAACCATTTAGTAACCACAAACTATTTTGTGACTTTTCCACTTTATATAAGTGGATTTTATGACCGTTGCCATTGCCGTAGACATCTTCATCGGCAAAGTTATCATAGACTTTTCCAGGCACTAAATGCTCCAGCATGAATTCTTTAAGTCGTGGCTTTTCGATGGTACGTACATCGATTTTGGGTATAATCATGGTGAACTGAGTGTCTGTTGAGTAGATGTTGTTTTAAGTATTAATTTAAAAAAATAGGTATTCATATAGGTTAGGTTATACTGGCCGCTTGCCACGCCATACATTGACCAACTGGTCTTTGGTAATAAGATATTCATATAAGGTTTCAGTGTTACGATACAGAAAATAGATGTTTTTGTATCAACAAAATTAGTATACTTTTTTGATGATAAACTAATTCATAGGAATGTATTCAAATATGTCCTTCCGTTTTGGATTGAGGAACTTATAAGCTTTAAGTGGTATATTTGTGCACTAAAACCAATTTTTAAAATCTGGATGCAACCAAAAGTTCTACTAAGAATATATGTATGCCCTCTAAACACTACTCCATGGCAATCATCGCTTGACTTATGCAGGGTCCCCCGAAGTTAACGCAGTCTTTAAATTTGCCGCCATTTTTGTAGTAAAGTCTTGACAACCCTACAAAAACAAAACAAGTCGACAGCAGACAGCTTAGGGTTATTAAAAATGGAGCGTTACACGATAGAACAACGAGTCTTCATTATTCAACAATGTTTCAAAAATAACGAAAGCTTCGCGGCTTGCTTTTTCGAGCGAAACAATCATTAGTGAAGAGGCATATTTTCACCATAATGGGTTTTGTTAATCGCCAAAATTGCTGATTTTGGGATCCTGAGAACCCATATGTGATTGTCGAAAAACAAATGCAGCCACGTGTCATGGTATGGCTTTTGGGCTGGAGGCATAATTGGACCATACAATTTTGAAAATGAGGCAGGTCATGTTGTGACTACTACAGGTGCCTTACAGCGCGGCATGATAACCCAGTTATTTTTGCCGAAATTAGATGACATTGATGTGGCCAATATTTGGTTTCAACAAAACTCTCTTGTTTTGGGGATCAGTTTTGGGTCCATAGATCGTGTGATTTCACATCATCAGATTTCCTTTTATTGGCTCTATTGAAACAAGCCCACAAGCTTGCGTTAGAAACCAAGTTTGTCGAAATTATCAAAAGCGATGATTTTGCGCAAAGATTCGATTCGATTTCTTATTGACTGCTAACTAGTTTTGGAGTAATTTATGTTTGTAGTTAGTCGCCAATGAATCCACCAATACGTTTCGACGAACCGAGTGTGTTGAATCATACATCAGTTATAGTTTAGTCATAAACAGGCGTGGGCAAAATATAGTAAGACATTTTAGTTCAAAGCCTATTCGATGAAATATTTTTTTCTGTGTTGGTATGACTGTCAGTGACATCTGCGCGAAATGTCACATTAAAATAATCATTAGTGTTTAATATATGCTTGTATTTCTGTGTTGATGACAGAAATTATTTATAATAGAAGTTCCATTAAATTTTGCGTGCGGAATCAAATTTCTGATACCGAAACATTCAGACTGTTGGAAAAGGGCCTTCGGTGATAATTGTTTATCGCGAGCAAGTGTTTCTGATTGGTACAAATTATTCAAAGAAGGTCGAGAACGTGTTGACGACGAACCACGTCCAGGACAACCATCTACATCAAATGATGCTCAACACGTCAATAAAATAAAAGAATTAGAACTTGTGAATCGAGCAGTTAAAGACCTTACTGGCATCATTGAAATATGGGAAGAATCAGTGAAGGATCATTTTGAAAGGTTTCGGACTAAGAAAAGTGTAAACACGATTGGTTCCAAACGACTGTGAAACAATGCTTTCCTACTACCAGGGTGTCAGGAAACATGTTATTAGTGGCGATGAGTCTTGGATGTACTTGCTTACGATTTCGAACAGACGATCAATCGTCACAAATGTGAGCCGAAGCCGAAAACCACGTCAAAGCAGGTCGATTATTTTGGTAGTTTTCTTCTATTATCGAGGTGTGGTGCACTCCGAATTCCTATTTTGCGTCGTTTGCGCGAAGCTATTCGTAAGGCCTGAATTATGGGACGACAGCTCTTGGTTTTTGCACCACGGTAATACGCCGTCGCATACTATGTTGAGTATTCGTGAGTTTTTCGCAAAATTCGCCTGATTTAGCTTTGTGTTACTTCTGGTTATTCAGCAAACTCAAACGACCGCTCCCGAAAAACCGTTTTAAATCTATTGAAGACATTAAATGTGAATTGCTACGTGCATGGAAGGGTAGTCCGGAAATTGACTTTAACACCTGTTTCCAGGATTGGAAAAAACGTTGGCACAAACGTTGGGGCAAAGGTGGATGACTTTGAGGGGGATGAAATACTTGTAGATTTTGAAGAATAAATTAAGAACTTTCTAATTATGAACAAAACCTTACTATTTTTTGCTCATGGTAGAAAGCCCTGTTCCACAGAAACGTCCCTAGTACTCGTATAACTTAAAAAGAGTTCGTCAAGTGAAGTAAACTTTGTGACAATAATTTTCACTTCCTGACCTTTATTGCCACATTTTTTAATTTTTGACATTATTACGAAAGAAATTCTTAACTCTTTATGTGAGAGACGAGCCCAAAAACTTAATAGAACTTTAAATAGGGAGTTTATTATAGAAATGTTTGACGTTTGTATGAGTATATTTTCGGACCAAAATATTAAGATAATGCACAAATAAATAAACCATCAATCATTAATAGTAATCGTAATTTAATTTCCTGACCCTTTCAAATAAAACTAATATAAGAATTCGTGTCTATAATAGAAAGCTCTAGACAAAAATATGAAAATGGAGATGTGCTTTGCAGATCCAGAGTAGAGTTTTGGCTTGGGGAGCTATACAATTTTATACTTGCAACTCAAATTTTTTTTTCGCTAAGCATTTCTTTTGATGGAAATAATGTTTAACTTTCCGCGCCTGTACTTTGAAACCTATCGATCTATCTTATAAATCGACGTACCTGTAAGGTTCTCTTTATTTTTGAAAGAAAAAAGTCATAGGAAGCGAATATGTTAGGCGAATAAGACTACGGCACGTGTAATCTAACCATAGACAGTATTTGTCGAACATCTAGATGTTAGGAAAACATTTACTATATGCTCACCTCTTTTCGGTTTGTAACCATAGAGCTCCAGTACGGGCATGCCGTCCTCCATGAAACGCTGCACCTGCTGCCATTTTTCCGCGTCGACGCCCTCGGCTCTTGGACGCTCATTGGCTAATGACTTGACATCTGGTATAACTTTGTTCTCGATATATTTGATATTCTTCAATGCTGGATCCAATTGTGCGGCAGCGCCGATGTCGGCACCATCGGCAGTCACGCCGCCAATCGCTGCTGCACAGATCAGCGCCATAACAGCGACGCTCGTCGCCGACGGGCGCCCGTTAATTTGATTGCTCATTTTCTATAACTCACTCGCGTTGGTATTATTTCCTCAACCGATTTGTGCGTATTGAGAATTTATATCTTTTATTTTGTTTTGTTAATTTTAATTCACCGTTTTTGACAAGCGAAATTGTTAATGGAAACACTTGTAGTTGTTGTTGGCTTTTGCGGTTATTTTTTTGTTATGGCACTACTATTTTGTTCATTATTGCGCAGGCGTTGCAATTGGTGATCTGAAGAATGGGCGCGCGCTTGTGTCGCCTTACATCGCTATATTTGCTGTGAAGACAAAACAATGACAAACGTTTTAGCTGATTTTATTGTCTGCATATATTTGTCGGTTGACGCTAGAATACTTAAGTCAAACCATCAAGTGGTATTGGGTATTAGTATGCCACGCAGGCAGGCGTTTGTGCTGGCACGCGGTTGGGAAGCCGAAAACGTTTTGTAGCGAGCGACTTGCAAATCGCCGACTATTGTGATCACTTCAAGAAAATATTTTGTATAGTGGCACACGACGCAACAACACAAAACAACAATAAAATCAGCACAAAATAGCTACTGAAAATTTTCCGGAGTTTTTGCCAGCCGCCAACCGGTTTAGCCAGCCGTCTTTCGCTTTTGTCCAGCAAACTTTTCCCAAATTGCGCACTCGCCACACAGTGTGCTTAGTGCGCTTTCCCACTTTAGACCAAGTTGCCGTCATTAACGGAGTTGTCGTTTCGGCTTTTGCGGCTTTTTGTGTGTCGATCGGCGAGCACTTGCAATAGAAGTACGACTCACTCGTTACCAATAACGTTTGTCTCCAGAGTGTGCTATTGAATTAATATGTACATATGTACTACTTGGTTCATAAGTCTTTCTGCGCAGCATTCATGTGTTGTGTAAGACTTGTCGCCGACGCACGCGACTGGTATTTGAAAAGCTTTGTTATGTCAATCACGTACATACATATGTATATATATGACAATTATAATAATAGACAAAAATGTAATATTTGAGCGCGTAAATAGCGAGCTGCTCAACAGTACAGGTCGTAAGAAGTTATGGCGCGAATATCATGAAAGATCTCTTGGGGTTGGTAGACAAGTGGTTAACAAAAATTAATCATATTAGAGTTTTTGGCTCCAAAGTAGTAAAAGCGCTGTTAGCTAAAGCATAGTTTTCAATAATAGTTTGTAGCTTGCCGAGATAGAGTCCGCCATTATAACATGGAGATGTACTCTACTAATAAAACGAAGCCAGATTGCTCAGATTAGCGTAAATCGGAATTCCTCAGTTGTACTGTCGACTCTTCTGTGTTCACTTGTAGGAAATGAGCATCAGGGAGTATTTGAAGGAAGAGCACCCAAATTGAGAGCGTATACAGACAATATAGCTTTAAGTTCCTAGACGAGTAGCGTGATTAAAGGCGCTCTAAAAGTCAAACAAGGTAAATAGGATTGGTCGAAGGGGTAGAGCCAACTATTAGGAATCTTACTAAGTATTCTGGAATAATTTTGGACAGTAAACTGAATGTGGAAGAGAGGGTAAAAAAGACTAGTGGAGCTCTTTAAAACTGTTCTCTTTAAAACTGTTCTAAGATGATGATGAATTGATGTTACACAGCGATAATCAAGCCAATCAGGATTTATGTACGTAGCTTTGCAAAAATAAAACCGGAAACCATTGGAGCGAATACAGTTTGGGAGCATTTTTCATAAGACTTATGCTTTTTCATAAGCTCTTCATAGCTCGATAAACAGGCAGTCTGCGGATGAAATAGACCACATACCCTCATGCTTTATCAGGGAGAGAATATGAGAATATTTCAAATCACACTAAAGGAAGGAGGATGACGAACCAGCGGAACTTTAAAACATCAATAATAGGTGACAGTGTGGGCGCTGGGTTCTATTGCGCGAAGCCGAAGAACTACAGTATTTTCTTGGCATAAGTTTTTGGGGTCAGGAAGTAGCTTATAATATTGCCAAAACTGACATCTGCTTTTCTACCGAAAAGGCTGAAAGGGGGACTAAGCTGAGGTGGAATGGCTTAGGAGCATGCAGAGTCGGGTGTTCGTCTAGTAAAAGTTCACAACTTACTGGCATTATAAACGATGACACATCAAGAAAGTGAAGGGAAGTAGGCATCAGAGAGACGCTGGAACACGAGGAAGGAACTGGATAAAGTATCAAAACTAGATATCAAGTTTCAAGTATGAAAATATTATAAGGGAATTTGATTTTTAATTTTACATCCATTTTATTTTTACAGTTAAATTGACTTCCACAATTGAGGACCACTAAAAAATCGATGAACTTGATAAAATTCACAAACTCACTACAGCTGTCCAATTTCTTTTTAATTTGAACACTGGATTATATCCTCTCTCAACGGGGTGAAGACTGCGCATTCGCAATAAAAATAAAAATTTCTTTTTATTATCCTCAGCCATGCTCGGCATTCTGTTTCTGTTTCTGAAGGCACGATCTCATGTTTCCTTACCATGCTACTTAATTTCCTTTTCAATTAAAGTAGAAACATTTTTGCTTGTTCTCTATTCACATTATCTCAAAATAGTTTTCAGGTCCTATCACGATGTTGTGTTTCAAAACCCGAGCTGCTCCTCTAACAAGAGGTGAGGAGATTAAGTCGTCCACTATTTCAATTATTTCTATAACTATGCACTTATTTGACTAGGTACCCATAGTTCTTCCTAAGAGTTCGATTAAATGTAAGAAGTACTGGTTGAAATTGGCTGCAATTTTCGAACAGTAGAACTCAGCGGAAACTCGGCTAACAAGAATTTAGTAAGCGCCCTTTTTTGGCAATGTTGACGAAACGTCTACGTTTTGGCTACGCAGCGCGTCAACAAAAAACTTGAGTCGTCAAACAATAAAAGCTATATATGTATGTAAGTACATGCAACGAGCTTGATCACATAAACTAGAAATAAAATAGCATGCAAACGGGATTAATGAAAGAGAATAGTAAATACATAGAAGAAGAGCAAAACACTTTACGAGATAAACAAATAATCACAATGCCGGACAACAGAGTACAAAAAGTGGGGTCGGAGATGGCCGCTGCACGGGCAGACGTCACGTTGAGCAGAATGGTTGAGTGGCCACTTAAATTTGATCGCATACAAGGCTGTTCGGGGACAGTTGGGCCAGCGCCGCAGCGCAGGTCATGTCGTCCATTTGTTAGATGTGTGCTGCATGTATTTGAGGCACACATATGTATGTACATACCGTTAGTTTTCGAGCGTAGTTTAGTATGAGCGTTATGTGCATATAGTTACTTATGGACCATATTATTTGTGTGGGTGTTTGTGCTGTTATATGAGTAAAGTCTGCACCAAAGTGCTGTATTATTTAGTTGTATATATATTTATATATTTGTGCACTAGTTGTTCGTGCTTGTGATTATAGCGGAACAGCGATAAATTAAATGGATTTAAATTGAAGATGATGCCACAATGAAATTAACTGCGTAAATATTTTGATAAAATCGCCATTAGCAGCGCGGAGCACTCTTCGTGATAGACATTAAGATTCGATTTCAACAAGATTTTTGAATTTTGGATTAGTCCGTTTTATTTTACTGCGAAGTGCACTTCAAGCACAATTAAAGCTTTCGGAAACCGCGTTCACTTCCGCAAGTTGCATGTGCAACGGTAAATTGCCACTGAAATCACGGTCTGTCCGTTGCCTACAGTCGCAGTAATCAAATCGAAAGCCTGCCTGCCTGCCGCTGCAATGCACTTCTTTACTCCAACGGATACACTCGCCCGCACCCGCCGTTGGGCATACCTACGTGCAGTAAGCATTCAACTGTCGGTCGGACAGAAGGTGGTGCGCCTTTTTACACCAATTACACCCAATTTTAATTTTAATTTCAATTCGCCTTTCACAATTCAACATCCAATTTAAATGTTCAATTGAATTCTATTTGCGCTGCTTCTTTTTCTTGCGCCTCAGTTCTGCTTCTTCCTGCACTTCCACTTCAATTCACTTAATAACACTGCTTTCGTTTGCGTTTTGTGTCCGCCGTGTCAGATTTTTTCGTCGTCCGCGCTCAGCAAATTCTCAATTTGTACTGGCCGCGCGTTAGTTGCGCTGCCGTTGCTGCGGCTCACGGCTGGCGGCTACCGTGCGCTCCAAATTATACCCATATGTAGATACTTGTGGGTACAAGTTTTGCTTATGGGGCTGTGGCGGTGGCGGCGACGATGAAGGTGTTGTGGCAGCGTTGGCCAGCGCTCATTATTCATGATTATGCCTTTGCGAAATTGTGTAACCGAAAAAAGACACGGTTCTATGCAAGTTCGCCAGTGACTGGCAACACGTCTGCTTTGTCTGCCTGTCTGCCTGTCAGTCTGTCAGTGTAGTTGTCTACGCGGCCGATCCCACAAGTACTTGGCTCACAAAAGCCAAACGAACATTCTCATTCCAGATCTAAAGAATACGGTAGATGGTGCAGCAGTTCGAAGCCGAATACGACTATGGTGACTAAGTCTATACGGCGAAGCGATCTTACGGTTACGTTTGTTGTCCAAACTGAGATGCCTACTACGTCAGATAACTCGTCTACCTTTAATCGGCATGCTTGTAATATGAGATCGTAGACTTTTTCACGTTACCTTTCGTGATAATCGTGGTTTATTAAAAACTAACGTGAGACCACGTTAAAATTGGTTATATTAGACGTGGACTCATCGTATATAGTACCTAAAGGCTCTTTGATTTCACCACGCGTTTTCTTTCCAAAGCAAGAATTGAATCGCCAACCGATATTGGATCTTTCATGTGCGGCCAAAAGTAAGCTATTCACCTGAAATTTTGTAATCGTCGAATACAGGTACTTATCGGTGTGTTCCCGAGAAACTTTCATCATTTATCAACACAAAATAACAGCGTAACTGACGTCGCCTGTCCGGCCGGTGTTGACTGCTTTGCTTGCTGGCCTGTGGGCGCTGTTGCTCAGCGGTCCACCGTCCGCCATTCCCCTCTACTGATTCATTGTTGGCAATCTTCAATTATGGCATATCAGGTTTTTTAGTGTTCGCTTGTAGCAATCAGCATCATCGCATAGCGGATAAAAATACCGCAACTGCGTTGCAACATCAACTGTGTACACTGACTGAAGGAGAGATTGTTATCACTCCACCGTTTATCAACGCGTTGTATAATAATAGAGTGCGTCTGCATTCCCGTTCTTATGTGACAAGTGTGTAGTGAGTCTACTACTACCGCACTGCTGGCCGTCGCTGCTATTTCAAATGCAGTTCACGTTCGCACACTTTTCGACGTCTATTTTTAGTGAAGTTGTACGCTGGAGCCCGGTTGGCCGCTCACTGTGTTGAACCACACTTTAAGCCACTGTTTCATTCTAGACAATCGCCCTTGCCTTGTCGCGTCCACAATCTAGAGTAGCCCACAAATGCACCGTGTTCTTTGCCTAATCGCCCGCTCATCCATCTTGGCAGGGTCGAAATGTGCGGAAAGTTCGTTGCATATTAAAAGTATTGTGTGAGGAATAGACGCTTAGTGAATCATAATGATGATGAATGTGGCGGTAATAAACAAACTTTTATAGTCCTATGATCTCATTTTCGTATAAGGCATAATATTGTATACTCGTATTAATGAGCTTATGGAACTTTCAAAATATTTACATACTTATGTGTGCATTAGTGCATATTTTACTGCGTGGTGAATAAAAAATAGACAAAATATAATAATGAAGGGCTAGCTTTGGATAGAAGCTATTAAATACTTAAAAATGCATATGCTTCTTTTAAAAAGCGGGTCGTAGAATCGCGTGATAACTACAAGTACATATATTAATTTTGCTAAGACATCTTTTTTACTGACCGATTTTTAGGCTATAAATTCAACCGGAAGTTTTGAATTGGTATATAAGGTACATGGCGGCTAGGGTAAGTGTTGATCTGATTTTATCCATTTTAGGCACAAGGACCCACTCTTTTCTTAATTACTTTAAGATACGTACAGGATTTGAGAACAAAAACATGTATTAATAATTGAAAATCACTTTATTGTTTATCAAAATATTCTCCATTTGCATACGTTTGAACCAATTTTCGAAGCACTTTTGCCGCACAGATTGAGGGGTTTCCAAAACATGAGTTTTGAACGCATCAACCGCCTCTTCAGGTGTCGAAAAACGTTGACCTCTTTGTTTATCTTTAACATCCGGGAATAAAAATCTGACCATATGATGGATTACTTCATTATCGTGGAAAAAAGAGTGATCCGTCTTCGACGGTTGGTTTTTTGTATGCTGGGACCAGCATGCCTGTCGTTGCTGCTAGGTCATCCTGCAATATTAATTTGCGCACAGCATCAATAGGAACAACAACTAATTTTGGAAAACCATAACAAAATCCCTCTTGGATTGACCTGCAGTCTCGATTGAATTGATTCACTATACCATCGATAAACATTAGTCCTTGATAAAGTTTTATCGTCAAAAATTGAATTGAGTGCAACTACGTACTCTTGTGAGTTAATCCAAATCGAAATTTGCTAAAATTATTAGCGCGAAAATGTTCGAGATTTAAATCCATTTATTGGCCGAGCAGAATATTTTAAGTTACTGTAAACACTACAAATAACGCTCGTTTGTCACGTTCTGAGTAAGCATACCACCAAAAATGTAAAACTTTACGGTGAGATTGTGAGTTCCCAGAATGCAACACTAGTGTTGCCAAATACCGAACCAAAAATGCAACCTACGCATCTCACATATTGTCCAGTATATACGGTATCAAGTGAACCAGAAGTTCGAAAATCTTTCTGTTAAATGTATAAAATATATAATGGGATCTAGGGAGAGTAATAAACCAATGTTATCGATTCTTCGCATAACAATATATAATTTTTAGAAAAAAGATGCTCTCTGATCTTCATTTGGTTTCCTCACAGATTGAGCGATAGTCATAGACACTGTGATCGACGCATTCGATATATGGCGACCAAAAAATTTATTGTTCGATTTTGACTATTTTCTAGCCTGAAATTGTATGCCTTAAATACCCTTTTTGCGCAAAGTTTTATTTCGATAACGTCATGTGTTCTTGATTTATATACTGTAAGGTGAAATAATACTATGGAATTAAAAAGTTGCTATATGGGAAGTAGGCGTGGTTGGTGGTTGTAGATCAGTTTCGCCCATTTTCATAACGTAACTGGGACCGTTATGTCATATGGCACTGTTAAGTCATATATTATGTACAAAATATAGTTGAAAATGCTTAAGTACTTCCTGAGATATAGTACTTCATCCAATGGTTGGATACGCCCTAAAACCTTCCGTATCATCTTGGGTGCCAAATTTAATGTCTTTCAGGTGTTACAAACTACTGTTATGTAAATGTCAGTCACTAAAAAAACTTTGTAATGAAAGAACATGTATGAATTGTTAAGTGGCGGATAATTGTTTTTTTCTTTCAAACTCATCGTTGTAACTGACAACAGTCATGATTTAAAACATCCAACTTGGATAATAGTTTCGGTACTATCAGTTGATGATTTACAGGTAAACTTCATTATACTAAGTGCATATTAAGGGTGATCCATGTCGACGTTACCTACTTTTTTAAAGAAAAAACACCGAAATTTTAAATTTAATGGGGAATGTTTATTTTGAAGATTTTTTCTGTCAAATGTTGGTCGCGGCTACGTCTCAGATGGTCCATCCGTTGAGTCTAATTTTTCAAGACTTTGACTCGAGCATTCGACTGGTAATTGGCGTGGCGCCGTCTGTTGAAGCCAACTGTCGCCGAGACCACGAGCTTCAAAATCATAGACGGTTACGTTCTCACTGGCCTCATTTTTGAAGAAATATGGATTGATGATTGCTGATTTTAAAATTCCTATAGTTTCTCTTCGTCCCAAATGACAATTTTGCTTGTTTTGAAAACGTCGGGCCTTCTTGGAACCTTCCAACTTTCCGAGCGGCTGACACTTGCACAAGTTTTATTTTGCACATTTTCAACTTAAGATCTCGCCGTAAAATGCGACAAGTCGTTCCAACCTCAGTTCGAGTTGCTGCGAATGGGACGAATCGACTCTTCGAGGTCTTCGTGTATATTCTCAGTTACGGCTGCTATATTTTCTTCACTGCGTGCTGGATGTGGTCTATTCGGTAAAATATTATCCAATTACCAACGCTGGGTCTCAAGATGAGTGATGGTGTTGAGAATGCATGTTCAGTGGGTTGATTATGTTGACCATAAGTTGAGCAAAGCGCGCGAAACACATTCTTTACAGAACGTGAATTTTCGTAAAAATGTTGAACGTTTTGTATGTAAATGTTGTTCAGGTGTAAGTCTTTTCATGATAAAATGCCAAACAATGCTAAACAAAAGTAACATGACAGCTCGACTCGACTCAGGCGTGACCTGTCAAAAAAAAAAGCTTTCGAAAAAAGTACTTTTATTGGATCACCCGTTACTTACACTATACAGGAGATTAAGAAAATTTCTACAAGTCTTGCGCCTGGCAACATATCTCTAGTTCCCTTCAAGCTTACAAAATTACACAAACTACAAATAATGACGGTGATAGTGTTTGATATAGTACAGAAGGTTTTGCCTACTATTGTGAAAACGTTCCGCCCATTCGGGAGCCAAATCATTTTCTAACAAAATCTTATTATTCACACAGCGAATATCGGACAAATATTTGTATGGTTTATAAGAAACTTCATTAGCTATGTAATCAAATTTTTACGAAAACTGTTGTACTAAGATTTGAAACAAAGTGGTGGCTAGGATTGTACATTTGCGGCCATATTCCGTATATTAGTATGATCCTAGTCCGATTTTGAAAAATTGTGTATACAAAGGCTCAGTAATGATGGAGGAATCGACAAAGCGCTTTAAACTCAATACGAATCTGCTTAGGTATTTTGTTTCTATTTCTGCTGTTTCATCTGGATGCACAACGGTTAGTTAAAATCCCTAAAATTGAGGAAACGCTAACCTCTTGATGGCGAAGAGCTCACTACATCTCTTCCAATTTACCTCGGAACGGAACATCTTTCCGAGTATGAGTGTTAGTTGCAGACTAGAGCTCGCCAACCTCTTGTGGGGTTCATCCATTCAGTTCATAGTAATCAGCGGAGCTCCGACTTGAGCACATTCTGCTGATACTGGGACAGAAGTGAATTTTCACAAGGTCATATATTTTATGTCCGTTTATCAGGCATAATTTGTACGAAATACTACCAGAATAGTGTCCATGTCCGGTCATTGGACCGTTTTTATGCGCGGTTATAAGAATTTATTGTGTATGAAAATATTAATGAACAAGTAAGGAAGTGCTAAGTTCGGGTACAACCGAACATTTTATGCTCCCGCAAATTGCAAGAATCAAAACCATTGAAAAACTTTAAGGTGTAAAACCAATCATATAGAGTAAAGTCAGCCGGATGTTCGAAAATCCTGATATATAGTTAAATGAGGGCTAGGCCAAGTTTTCGCTAAAATTTATCAACTTGTATTTTAGACACAAAGATACACTGTTATGAGTAAAACACGCTCTCTTATTTTCATTGAGATAACTCACATATTGGCTGATATATGCGGTACGTAGTCCCACCGGAAGTTCGAAAATCTTTACATTAAGTATATGGGAGCTAAGGGAAGTATTGGTCCGATTCAACCCGTTTTTGACACACAGACATATCATAATAAGAGGTGGATTATTCCTTAATTCAGTTATATAAATCACACTTTGACCGACATTTTCGATCAAAAGTCAACTATAGGTTCCAGGGTCTAAATATTCGTACTTAGGGGCTTGAAACAATTTTTGCTCATAAGATTGCACACACTAAAGACATTAATCGTGCAAAGTTTTATCCTGTTATAATAATTTCTTCTTGATTTATATATTGGACACTGAACGAGTCAAGTGGGGTTTAAAATTGAGCTATAAGGAAAGTAGGCGTGGCTGTTATCAGATTTCGTCCATTTTCACAATGTGACATACGAATGTAAAAAGAATGCCGCGTACTGTGTGTTGTCGAAATCGGTTGGTCGGTTCTCGAGATACGGGATTTCACTAAAAAGTAGGCGGTGCCACGCCCATAGTCCAATTTCCACACTACTACACATAAGGCTTTCTCATACTATTTCTCTTGTAAAATTGAATGTCTATGGGATATTTGGTTTTTGATTTATCGCCCTTCGGTAGAAGTTCTTATAAGATTTGTACTCAGCAAAATTCGAATGAATATTAAACTTGTTAGAGGTTTTCCCTATCGTGCGACTTTTTTCAACCTGCTTCTGGAGAAAATAGTTCGAGCCGCAGAACTAAATAGAGAAGGTACCATCTTCTATAAGAGTGTACAGCTGCTGGCGTATGCCGATGATATTGATATCATCGGCCTTAACACCCGCGCCGTTAGTTCTGCTTTTTCCAGACTGGACAAGGAAGCAAAACAAATGGGTCTGGCAGTGAACGAGGGCAAGACGAAATGTCTCCTGTCATCAAACAAACAGTGAGACTTGGCACTCACGTCACTGTTGACAGTCATAACTTTGAAGTTGTAGACAATTTCGTCTATCTTGGAACCAGCGTAAACACCACCAACAATGTCAGCCTAGCTACTTCGGACTGAGTAGGCAATTGAGAAGCAAAGTCCTCTCTCGGCAAACAAAAACTAAGCTCTATAAGTCACTCATAATTCCCGTCCTGCTATATGGTGCAAAGTCTTGGACGATGTCAACAACGGATGAGTCGACGTTGCGAGTTTTCGAGAGAAAAGTTCTGCGATAGATTTATGGTGCTTTGCGCATTGGCCACGGCGAATACCGCATTCGATGGAACGATGAGCTGTACGAGACATACGACGACATCGACATGGTTCAGCGAATAAAAGACAGCGGCTACGCTGGCTAGGTCATGTTGTCCGGATGGACGAAAACACTCCAGCTCTGAAAGTATTCGACGCAGTACCCGCCGGGGGAAGCAAAGGAAGAGGAAGACCTCCACTCCGTTGGAAGGACCAAGTGGAGAAGGACCTGGCTTCGCTTGGAATATCCAATTGGCGCCAAGTAGCGAAAAGAAGAAACGACTGGCGCGCTGTTGTTAACTCGGCTTTAATCGCGTAAGCGGTGTCTACGCCAATTAAGAAGAATATCAATGAAATTCTTTATTCCTGTGAAAGTATATTCGTTCGTACTCTATATGTCACCATTGCATTCCGAAAAATTTACGGTTTGGTGCGGTTTATAGGACGGCGGCGTCATTGGGTCGTACTTCTTCCGTGATGATCAAAACCGGCACGTTACTGTGAATGGGAATCGCTACCGCTCAATTATAATAATATTGACTCTAATTGGATGATATGGACTTGGATAATATGTGGTTGGAGCAGGAGGGCGGCACAAGCCACACAGCGAATGTCACAATCGATTTATTGAAAACAAAGTTTGGTGAACGTGTCATCTCACGAAATGGTCAAGTCAATTGACCGCCTCGGTTATGCGAATTGACGCCGTTAGACTATTTTCTATGGTCTATGCCAACAAACCAGCGACGATTGATAAACTTCGTACTAATATCGAACGTGAAATTGCAGCAGTATCGGCCGATTTATGCTTTAATGTATGCTTGTGTCGAAAATTGGATTCAGCGTCTGTACTTCTGCTAGCGTGCCCGTCGAGTTCAATACATAATGGCATCGAATGTATTTTCACAGGAATGAAGAATTTCATTGATATCCCAAACCAAAAACGTTTTTGTTATACTCTCGCAACAAAGTTGCTAGGGAGAGTATTATAGTTTTGTTCACATAACGGTTGTTTGTAAGTCCTAAAACTAAAAGAGTCAGATATAGGGTAATATATACCAAAGAGATCAAGGTGACGACTAGAGTTGAAATCCGGATGTCTGTCCGTCCGTCCGTCCGTGCAAGCTGTAACTTGAGTAAAAATTGAGATATCATGATGAAACTTGGTACACGTATTTCTTGGCTCCATAAGAAGGTTAAGTTCGAAGATGGGCAAAATCGGCCAACTGCCACGCCCACAAAATGGCGAAAACCGAAAACGTATAAAGTGTCATAACTAAGCCATAAATAAAGATATTTAAGTGAAATTTGGCACAAAGGATCGCATTAGGGAGGGGCATATTTGGACGAAATTTTTTTGGAAAAGCCCCTTACTAAGTTTTTTGTACATATCTCGGAAACTACTATAGCTACGTCAACCAAACTCTATAGAGTCGTGTTCTTCAGGCATTTCCATATACAGTTTAAAAATGGAAGAAATCGGATAATAACCACGCCCACCTCCCATACAAAGGTTATGTTGAAAATCACTAAAAGTGCGTTAACCGACTAACAAAAAACGTCAGAAACACTAAATTTTTTGGAAGAAATGGCAGAAGGACGCTGCACCCAGGCTTTTTTTTAAAATTGAAAATGGGCGTGGCGTCGCCCACTTATGGACCAAAAACCCATATCTCAGGAACTACTAATCTAATTAATTTTACAGCAAAATAAAAAAAATGTAAATGACGGATAATGAAATCTCGATTATCACTTTATTATGCGAGAGTATAAAATGTTCGGTGACACCCGAACTTAACCCTTCCTTTCTTGTTTTATTTATAAAAACTTTTGTAGCACTATTATTGAAAAACCCGTTATCTTAATTTAGTACTTAGTTTTGGCACTTTATATGTTTTCGGCTAATGGCGATTTGTGGGCGTGGCAGTGAGATTTTCTTTGTACTAAGGAACTCACATACAAAGTATTATCAAGATATCTAAATTTCTACTCAAGTTACATCTTGAACGGACGGACAGACGGACGGACAGTCAACCGGATTTTAACTTTTCTCGTCATCCTGATCAATTATATATACATAACCCTTTAATCTATCTTGTTTAGTTTTAGTTGATACGTACAACCGTTAGGTGAACAAAGCTATAATACTCTGTAGCAATTGGTTGCATGAGTATAAAAAGTTGTGTTCATGAAATTTGTCCGCTTATGGGAGGTGTCCGATTACAGGAATTTCACTATATAAGTATTCATAATAAAAAAACCATGTCTCATTTGGGAACGCAGCTCTGATCATTACACCAAGGCGCCAAATAGCCTAATTATTGCTTTGATAAAGATCGAAGTTTTATTTAGTTTTACATGTGAAATTAATATATTATACATGATAAAATGATAACTATGATCAGTTATATAACCAGCGACCATACGTCAAATCGAGCAGTTAATGTTTATATAAGCTTTAATTAGCAAATTATATGTATGTATGCATGTATATAATTTTAAAATCGATTTTAGTTGTATAGTCCATATATATATTTTGAAAGTGGTCTTCATCATTGTAATCAATTGATTTGCTTTGTAACATTTTCACTACAATTCCAACTATTCCACTGGCTCGAGCTCGTAAAAAAGCCGGCACATTAAATTACTCGAACAAATTCGTGTTTACATAAATACGCAGCTGCTTCGGCTGCGTTCGTCCGAGGCTTTTTTGCACAGCATATCTCAAGTAATTTTACTACGATTTTTCGTGGCACATTCATGACTACTCGTACATACAAATGCACGTGTGTATGCGGGTGGATGTGCGGATGTGCGGGTGCGGTGAGTGGAAGCACTGGCCGAGTGAATGGCAGCTGAAATGTGTATCCGGTGCGATTGCAGTGGGCAGCTGGGCGCACAGGTGGCCAGCAGTGGCCAGTTTTTATTGCGAGCTACTTGCCACCACAATCAATCGCAGCGCCACGACGAGCGTATCTCGGCGCCATATGAGTGAGTAACTGTAAATGCACGAGCACTACTGAATATAGTGAATATATGTAGCGCTAGTAGCTTTGGAAAATGTATCTGTTTGTGCAACTCAAAGCGTAAAAAATATACATATACATATATGCATGTATATGTATGTATATGTGTATCGAATATCAAATTTTCCGCAATTAAGTAACGCGTTTTCAGTTGGAAGCGATTGTGGTTGGCTTCAATCTAACGGTATGTTACACTAATTAGCACAAATTCCTTTTCGAAACCAAACAATTTTCACTGCCCGATCGATACACTTGTAATGTGTGTGCGCTTTTTCGGTGCTACGCAGCACCACTTGCCACCAACATAGCTGCCACATTACGCAAACATAGCACAATTAATTGCAAAACCGCAAGAGTGGAAAATATTAACAACAAAACACATACGCACAGCTAATAAGGAGCGTTTTATTTGCTTTTTCAGCGTTTGTTTGCAAGCGATTGCAAAAATTTCGTACGCGTTGTGCGGAAAGTCGCGTCTGTTATGCCGGAAAATTTACAACGAATTGAAGCTATCAACTCAACGCTGTTCGGTCCCTGCACGAATTTAGCTGGCTGGCTGACCCTTCCCTCCGCCAAGCGATAAGATAGTAAGCGCTCTGCAAAATGTCTGTAATGTTGCTGTTATTGTTGTGATCATTGTTGTTGTTGTTTTGTTTTTGTAGCCGTCTTCATTCGTAGTAACAATGGCACAAAAGAGCGGCTGTCTGTGTTGGCTACAAATGTTATTATTGCTATCGCACTGTGTTTGTTGTCGCACGTAGGGGTTGCTGCCACTTCGGGAGCCTACAAATCAATCCGTCTCCGAAGTGAGCAATGTTGTTTCTTTTCTGAGTTTTACCCTTCAGGATTTCTAATATTACCGTTTTTATTATATATTAACGAATAAAATGCTAAGAAATCGCACTGTCATAAAAGTAAATATTCCTGGTCTATTGCCAGAGGCACTCCAAAAAGGTAATGGGACGACATTTTGGTACTGCACATATTATTTCTATTATTCTTGCTATATGCTTAATGTTCAAACTAATGTTGCTTTTAATAAGCTTCTTCAAAGCTTTACTTTCCACGTTTACTCGCAGTGATTACTCGTAACTTTAGTGTTTTGCTGTTGTTGAGTGGTGGGTGTCTATGCTACTGCTACTGAGTATTCGGAAAGCTTTCCAAGCTTTTATGTTACGCTTTCACACAAGTTGGCGGCACTAATGAATTTTAGTTGCGTATACGGCACGGCGTTTGATATTTTGCGGTCTCTCTTATATACATATAGTATCTTATACGGACTTATCTAAAGCTTAAAGTTAAAGGGACGAATGGATATTCATAGGTTTATCATATTTGGTTTAAGTGAAACTATATCATATCATACCAATAACTTTCCATTTTCGGAACTAAATCTGTTTATCAATAAATTGTTTTAAGATTTCTCAACTATTAACCGATATTTAAACGGACGGTTGGAGGATGGAGCCATGTTTAGAAGTTTACGCGAGTGAGGAAAGTTCTCTAAACGCCTTTCATATGGGAGAGGTCAGAAACGATACTTTTATATATGGCTCAAGCACTTCTGGTATTATACCAAGTATCCTCTGGGTAGCCAAAGAACGTCGTTTGAAGGCAAGCCAAAGTGAGAAGGCGAACCATCCTTACTTACGGTTGTGCGCTGGGTTTGGAACTCTCCTAGTAAAGAAAAACACTTCTTTGGACAGCCTCGGATGAGAGAGCCCGCTTTTGATGATGACACTGCTAACGTATTAAGGATTACGATATAGGGGAATACACCTAGAATGTCGGGTCTCTTATTTGGGAAGGTGCCGCTGCCCAGCTGGTTGATGTTCTCGACGAAACAAGTAATGAGACGAGTAGATCCTTGTGGCATTTACTACAGTGACCATATAAAGGAGCGCAAATTCGGTGTGGGGTGCTGGTGCTGGGAGAGAGGCTCCATCGCCGAGTTCTGGCATTAACCCCAGTAGATGAACGTTTAGCCACAACCTGAACATGGTCGAACGAAAGCATGCCCAAAAGCATGTGTTCTCTAATCAGTGTGGCTTTAGACCTGAAAAATCAGCAACTGACCAAATCTTGGAAAAAAACCGTGAAAAGGCGTGTCGACACCGCCTCTTCGTTCATTTCAGAGCACGAAAAGAGGCTGCCTCTATCGTGCTATTTCTTCAATCTACACCTGCAGAAAATAATTGGAACTGCAAATTTGAATAGAGAAGTACAAACTTTTATAAGATTGTGCAGCTGCATTTGAGAATAGAGAAGTACAAAGTACTCATCATCCCTGTCCTGCTATATGGTGCAGAGGCATGGACGGTGACAATATCTGATGAGTCGGATTTACGAGATTTCAAGAGAATGGTTCAGCGAAAGATTTATGGTGCGAACGGCAACGGCAAATACCGCAGTCGATGAAACGATGAGCTGTGCGATATATACGACGACATTGACATAGTTCAGCAAATAAAGCGGCTGCGGTTACGCTAGATCATGTTGTCCGAATAGATGAAAACACTGAAGCTCTGAAAGTATTCGACGTAGTACAAACGGACGGACTAATCATATATTACTGGATTTTGCGATTTTCTTTTCTTCAAAACTAAAAAAGAATCATAACGCATATTGCGCATGCGTTAGAAGACATGTTATCGCAGGGGTGCACCACAAGTGCTGTCCGTTTAGTTGAGCATCTGGTTTAGTTTGTTCGATTCGCTGGTGTGTAACGGTTGGCAAATTAAAGACAGTTATTATAAAACATTAAGAAAATCACGATTCGAAACTCCAAGTTTTAGTGATGAAAGTAATGTATGAGTGTCTCATAGAAGCCAGCTAAAATACTCAACAATAGAAGTGCCTTTGGATAGTCTCGGCCTTTATGCCGCCCTCCGACGAAGTGAAGCTAACTTCAGCAATGCTTAAAAAAAACTGGGGGAGGTCAGGTAAAGGAGAACCGGTTTTATAATAAGTTCGAAGGCGAACTCAAGACACACCGTCTGGTGAAGTTAGGACATAAGCGCCAGAGGTGAGTCTCTTTTGATTTTATTGGTATCGAAGAACTATTTATATGGAACAGAGGAAACTCCCCTACTTCTGTACCTATGGGCAGGAAAGAAGTTCTTAACATCACCTTGGCATCGAGGGAAATTCCATTCTTGATCTGTGAATATGAGGTTCTTTATCGTATTTTTTTTCTAATCAAAAGAAATTAGTTTTAACCTGCATAATTAACCATATACAAACTTTAGAAGCAACAATTGGAACTTTTTTGTAGGAAGTTTCAATCAGCTTTCCAGGTTGCGCCTTAATGAGACTATAACCTATCCGACGTCTTCAGTTATATTAGGTTGTCAAAAAAGTCTTGCGGTATTTTCGCTAGTTGGCGCTGAAAGCGCGTAGTTCTGGTTTTATTCGTCGCATCGGGTCATGCTATACCTTTTTGGAAAGCTCATTTCACGCGCTAACACGTGTTTGATTGATTGTCGTTTCTTTTAAGTCGTTCGTGAGTTATAGCGTCGCAAACATGGAGCAAAATAAAGAGAAAATAAGGCATATTTTACAGTACTACTACGATAAAGGCAAAAAAGCATCTCAAGCCGCCAATAAAATTTGTGCAGTTTATGGACCCGATACAGTTTCCATTTCCACCGCACAACGATGGTTTCAACGTTTTCGTTCTGGTGTAGAGGTGGTCGAAGATACGCCACGCTCCGGAAGGCCTGTCGTCGAAAATTGCAATAAAATCCCTGAATTGGTCGAAAGAGACCGGCAGAGTAGCAGCCGTAGCATCGGTCAAGAGCTGGGCATGAGTCATCAAAAATTCATTTCAATTTCAATAAAAAAAAATCACTAAAAATACCGCAAGACTTTTTTGACAACCCATTACATGTATGTTCCGCACTGAAAGCTCCTGTCTTTGAAAACGCGGAAAGGTAAAGGGAAACCCCTTTGGAGGGTTTTTAACATTGGAGCTATCTGGACGTCGAGTATTGAGGAGTCGCTTAAGTTACTCTCGGACGCTCACTTTTCACGAAACCAATTTAGTGTAGTCCATTGGAGAGCTTCGAGAAGGCTACCGTCTTTCACCTTTTAGATGAGCGCCGTCTCACACGGATTCTGAACTCATTAAAACCTGTTAATTAACTAGGACTGGACGGTATCATACCTGCGCCACTTCAGCGAGTGGAAAAATTGTTACATATCTTGTCGGACGCAAATTGCCAAAGCTGGGTGTAAGAATGCGAATTGGAATCATCTAGGCACTTTCTTTTCAACTCTCCAGCTCTTAGGTTGAATAATTTCGGTTGAAATATATTCGACGAACCTGGCGAAGTTGGAAATCTGCGTTGGATTTTCAACCAAAATTTTTCAAAATCTCATGCTCACAGCTTTAAATCGCCCAATATGCAATCTACCTTGTTGAAGTCCCAATTTTCGCACCTTACGACTGTACACGTATTTGAATTCGTATATCAAGATCTCCATAAACAACATGCAATTACTTGATCAGTGCGTGCCGGCTCCCATCTTTGATCTTTGCCGCTACTCAAGTGCTGTTTGTATGTTGTGTGAGTAAGCGCCATTTCAAAGCGCACATAACGGTGTCTGCAGCCACATCCGCAGCTAATTCCTCCTAATAAGGAATCCGAACCGCAATCAGTGCTGCATGGCTGCTTCAGCCCTCACGGCGTGTCAAGCGGCGCCTACCCATCTTCCGGGCTTCTTCGACTAAACGTTAACTTATAAGCACACACTGGCTGCGCTGGGGCGAAGAGTCCGTACGCGGCGCCGGCTAATTGTGATGCAGTTGCGTCTGCGGTTGCCAGCTGTTCCACTTAATCTTTGCTTGTTTGTGTGCGTGTGTCTGCGTGTACTTTGTTATTAGTGGATTTGCAGTTGTGTTTGTGGCTTAAAGCATCTGCAATGTATTTATATACGTTGTGTGCTTGTCTGTCTGTGCGCTCGCTTTGTTTTTGCCTGTGTCTTTATGCGCTCTTAATGCACTTCATTGGCAAGTTGAAGTTTCCAACGGTTGCACTTAATTAATTCCGAACTTTTTTCCTCACAAGCCCCCCTCTTCTTTCGACTTTTCATTTGTTAACTATTTGTTGTTGTTGTTGCTGCCTGCAAACGGTATGCACTGTTGCAATTGCGGCACTCACTGCATTTGCCGTTTATTTGCCAAGGCAGCGCTGTTGTTTGTGTTGTTGCTGCGGTTCAGTGTTTGTTTAGTTAGTTGGCAACTAGCGGAAGATCTCAAAAATGTTATTGTTTGTTTTTATCATTCCCACTGCACGTTTTTGCCCAGCGCTCACGACTCTATCTATTTGAATTCACTTTGCAGGTAATTTACCTGATGGCACAATTCGCACCAACTCAACGAGAGGGTACGAAGAGCGTACCATCACACCACACCCCCATCACCTCATGCGCATCCCAAAGCGGCCGTTAGAGTACTTATGCAGTAATGTTCAATTGCATTAATTAATTTCGCTTGGTTTACTTTGTGGTGAAATTACTCGTCGTGCGTTCTCACCCCCTTAAATACCAGAACGCATTTGTAGGAATATAACCAAGTAGCAGGGTATGCAAATGTTATATTATTTATATTCAAACTATGTTATGCCGCTCTTTTTGGAATTTATTATAATTTAAGAATAGATTTTGCAAAAACAAAGAATATTGAAGCGTCTATTATAACCCGTTAACTGGTTTATTGTATACTTTGCTAACTTTTTTCTCTCAGAGATTTCAACTTTGGTAAAATTCCCAAAGGCTAAATCTTACTGGTGCGAGTACATTTCAATTAAGTAATGGGGTAACGGAAGTTTTTTAGACCTATGATTTTCAGTGAGACAATACTTTTTCAGAGTTCAAAATTACTCCGGAACAATGTTTGCAAATCGTGCAAATTTATTATTAAAATATTGGTTCGGTTCGAGCGACATGGGATCGGTTTCGCACCACATTTACTCTAGTGGATGATGAGCATTCTCACGGACGCCGTACAATGTGCAGCAAAGACGCTAATGCCAGGGTATCGAAGAAGTCCCGAAGGTGTCCATTCTCCATCGCGCTCAACAGTTGGAGCTGTGCCCAGCCACTTTATGGAAAATTTCGTGGAATTTAAGTGGAAGCCCAAAACGAGGTGACCACCGATCCCGATTTCCTCAAGAAAATTTTGTTTGCCTTCAAGTTCGTGCGATTTACCACAGCTGAACTATTTTTGTGGGGTTCTGTGAAGTCGCTTGTCTTCTCAGATAAGCCCGAGACTATCAAACTCATCAAATCATTTTTAAAATATAATAGACACCCTTATATTTATAAAAAAAAGTCAAAGTCTGAAGCTTAGCCGAACTTTTCCTGCACTTTTTATTTTTTATACTTATAATATTGTTTTAAGGGTCTAAAGATTGGCTAGCGTAAAATAATATTTATTATATTTAAACGTCTTTTTAATAATTTAATATAATTCTTTTTATAATTTGAATACACCTATGTTTAGAATACTAAATCATAGAAGTGTTTTGAAGAAAATGAAACATCTAAACATGTTTGTGATGGGTTCATGACTTTGTCGATACATCATATATCCTTTTTCTTTACCACGGTTATTGCCGAGCTAACAACAGCGTGGAAGTCCTTTCATCTTTTCGCTATTTGCTGCCAATTCTTCTCCACGTGAGGGGAGGTCTTCCTCTGCCTTTGCTTCCACCGGCGGGTACCGAATCGAACCTTCAAACCTTGAGTGTTCTCTTCCATCCAGACAACATGATCTTGCCAGAACTATGTCAATATCGCAGTATATCTCGTACAATCCATCGTTTCATCGACTGCGGTATACAAGGTATCTCGCAAAAGAAACAGGACTGTTATAAAACCAACAAAAAATTAATATTTTTCAAAAGTTATATTTTTTTATTCAAAGTAGTTTCCTTGTGCTTCGATACAACGTTTAGCCCGGTCAATTAGCATTTCAAATGAGTGTTTAAGGTCATTTTTCGGAATGCTCTTGAGAATATCGGTCGTCGCCTTTTGGATAGCTGAAATGTCCTGAAACCAGTGTCCTTTCATGGGCAAATGAAGTTTTCCAAATAGGTAAAAATCACAAGGTGCCAGATCAGGGGATTAGGGTGAGTGATTAATGGTTAATATGGAGTTTTTTGTCAACAAATCAGTGACAAGCGTCGACCGATGACACGGCGCATTTTCGTGCAACAGGCGCCAGGACCTTGCCTCACGGTATTGTGGTCGAGCACGACGAATGCGTGACAAAAGACGCTTCATAACACAAAGGTAAAACAAAACATTAATCGTTTGGCCAGGTGGGACGAACTCTCGGTGTACAATCCCCTTGGAATCGTAAAAACAAATCAGCATTGTCTTTATTTTAGACTTCTGAAGACGGCCGACTTCTGATCGTCACAGTGGTCCTCACGACCTTCTTGGAATCGCTTAAACCACTCGTGCACATTACTACGGGATAGGCACTGATCACCATAAACTTTTTTCATCATTTGAAATGTTTCAGTAAACGTTTTCCCAGGTTTAAAACAAAATTTAATATTTTCTCTTTGCATTTTACGACCGATGACCAAAAGCTGCTGTCACTTTTTGATCGATAACATCGATTGTGGTTATCCAATTATCTTAAAATTTTTACGAAATGTCAACAAGAAACCAAACTTTTTATTTCATACACCCACCAATAGGTGGCGCCACCAGAAACAGTTATATTTAAAAAGTTCTGTTTCTTTTGCGACAGACCTTGTATGTCGTTGCCAATGCGTAAATGATCTAAAATCTTCCGCAAAAATTTTCGCTCGAATACTCCTAAGGCTGATTCATCAGACGATGTCATTGTTCATGCCTTCGCACCATATAGCAGGACGGGAATGATGAGGAACTTGTCGGAAGAGGACTTTACTTTTCAATTGCCTAATCAGTCTGAAGTAGCACGTGTTGGCAAGTGTTACTCGTATTCTGCGTTGGATTTCAAGGCTAATATTGTTGGTGTTGATGCTGGTACCAAGATAAACGAAATTATCTACGACTTCGAGGTTATGACTGTTAATAGTGACGTGGTGTCGCGCAACGTCAGTTTACACAGCCGTATTAGTTTCACGGGAATACCAAATTCATATTATTGCGGCCTAAAGGGAGCTCCTTTTCGTGCTGTCAAAAGCAGCTTTGACTTCGACGAAGAGGAGGTGTGTGTCGATCCTCTTTTCACGGGTCTGTTCCAAGAGAATTATTGCCTCACAAAAATTATATTAAAATATAAGTTAAAATAATAAAACATGTCTTTCTCAATTTATGAATTGAATACAATTTAAAACAGTATGAAAGCTAAGGATCAGTGTCTAAAGTTCAATGAATGACATCTTATAATCCTTGTCCTTGGTGTCTAAAGTTTTAAAAATTATAGAGAGTATCACTACGGTTACCAATCTGTGATAATGACTTATGACTTATAATAAGGCCTTACCATTCTCTGTTATCAAAGCAATGAAAAAGAGCATTTCTCAGTAAGTCTGTATCTTTATGTGGTTGTGCGAATAATTTCATATTGTGAAATTTCTCTGAATCAGTTTAGTTCCAAACAAATACATTTCTACCACACTTGCTGGCCAATGCATCTAGTGTGACGCCATGAATAAATTTAACAGTTGGTTGTAAATATAGATGTCTTGAGTTAAATTAGAAGTCCAGGCGGTGGACAACTGTGCACCGTATTTTTTCGCACATCTAACTTCATTCACCGGTTGCCCTTCATTCTTCATTCAATTTCCTTTTATACTTCAAGTTTATCACTCTCACGTCCATTGAGTGCACTTTAGTAAAGTTAAATTTCTCTTGTACTCTGTTAAATTACTTGCCTTTCCTACTTTGCTGGCTGGTATTTGGTCAACTCACCGCTCGCCGGTTGTGGCCATTTTGCTGGCTTAATAAATTTGGCGCAGGTCATGGCAGGATGGGAAGAGTCTGCCAGGTAAGACGACAGTCAACATTTGTTGCTTGTCCTTATTTTGCCACTGGTTACTGTTATGACAGTCCATGTTTTTGCTTTTCTTTTGGCTGTTGTTGTGTACTTTAAGCTTTGCTTGTGTTAAAATTGAATTTTTAAATGAGTTTCAGTGATTTCTCGTTTAAGCTGGGGAAAGTGTAAATTTATGTAAATCGATTCTCTCGCCCTCAAGTAGCCAATCTAAAGCTAAAAGTGAACCAGAAGGCGTGCTGAACTCTGCAGCTGAAGAGCAAACCTGCGAGCATGCAGTCATTTAAAGAAATAAACAATGCATATAAAAATGCTAATGAAGGCTATGCAAATTAGATTCATACGGCGTAACTGGTTGGAATCAAAGATGTGATAAAAAGCTCTCAAAACATCGAGATACGTCAAAAAATAAAATTCTCTTGCATGAATTATATACATGAATTGCTTGAGGTGGCGGGTGTATGAATGTATAGATTACAAGGGATTGGAAAATGGGCCTACCTTAACTGAACTCAGGTTTAATATGGAAAATTATTTGTCCCCCTGGAATTTATCATTATCTGGGTCCTTTCGCATTTCTGACAATTATAAATATCCCTTGAATCGAATTTTATAACCCCGCAGCACATTTTAGCGTTGAAAAAGTTTCTTATAAACTCTATTAGCTGCTCGGAGTCAGCTTAAAGCCTTTAGGTTCGTCTAACTTCCCCAAATTATGCTTTCGATCCTACCCTTTGACCAACATCACAAAAAAAATTTTTTCGAATAGTGTTTACCGCCCTGGAGGGCTTGTCGAGCAGGTGCTAATGAAAAGCTTCTCGTAAAATCTATCAGCTATACAAGGTCTAAAACGATGTAAAAAACGCAAGGTGGTAGGAGAGTGAGTTTTGTGAGGAGACAAATAATTGAAATACCTGTCAGAATATATATTCAATATATTTTTGTATTACGAAAACACACATAGCGTACAATTATTAGGTTGTCAAATATCTCCCTTCCGCCTTTTTGTTTTTTGAATTTCGCGGCTATGTATAAAGCGTTACAGAGCTCGTATTTAGCAATACTATACATCTTTGGTCTTGACATAACCTACAAAACGACGCTATGCTTGATTAGTTATAGACGTGTAAACATGAAGTTCACTAACGCCGAAATTCGCGCTATTATAAAGTTTTCCTGCGATAATGGAGTTTTGTGGGATGGTACCCTATCACTTCGAACTGCGGAGGAATGGTTTCGACGATTCAGAGCGGGTGAAAACGGCACCATTGATAAGCCAGCCGACGGAAGACCTGTGACGAAGAATATCGATCAAATCATGAAAAACATCGGGTTAGACTGGCATGTGGAATCTTGTGACATCACCCAGAAGACAGGGATTAGTCACCAAACCATTTTAAACCATCAGCAGAAGGCTGGATATACAAAAAAGCTTGATGTTTGGGTGCCGCATGATTTGACTCAAAAAAACCTTCTGGACCGAATCAACGCCTGCGATATGCTGATGAAACGGAACGAACTCGACCCATTTGTGAAGCGTATGGTGACTGGCTATGATAAAAGGATCACATACGACAATATCAATCGGAGACCGGTGAATCGTTCCAAACAATGGCCAAGCCGGGATTGACAGCCAGGAAGGTTTTGCTGTGCGTCAGAGATGTCAGAAAAGTGCTACATTGAGATACTATCATATTCTTTGAATGGGTTTGCGATTATATAACAAACACTAAATGGATTTGACGGACAACACATCATACAGCCGGGTTCTTAAGAGCTCCTCGGAGTTCTTAGGGACTCGACTGGCAGTAGCTTAAGCGCAAGCTTAGATCAGAACCCCTTTTTCTTTTGCTTCTATACCAACTGAACTAATATTTTTAGGATCCTAAAGTGTACTTAAAGTTAAAAAGTTTTTTCATCATATAAAATTTTTTCATTAAAATCTCCCATTTCCTTATGCTACTTTGAATAGGGAATATCAAGTTTCCCACAAAATTTGTAGCTCCCAGAAGAAAGCATCAGGCTCTATAAAATATCTAACGGCTGATCCCTTTGGAGGTACTTTTTTCAATATCCCTCTTTTGACAGATCAGGCGTGAGTCGTGTCTGGTTTTTTTTTTTACTATTCGCAACACCATCACCCATCTTGAGACTCAGTATTTATTATTGGGTAATATTCGACCAAGTAGACTACGTCCAGTATGCAGTGAAGACAATATAGCAGACGTAGGTAAGAGTGTACACGAAGACCGTGGAGACTCGATTTGGCGCCGTTGGCAGCAACTCGGACTGACGTAATTGAAAGCATACAAAATTCAAGTTTTGCAAGAACTGACCTCTCACCTTCCAAAGTGACATAGCTTCGTTGTATTGGCTCTTGAAAAGTTCCAAGAAGATCCGATGTTTTCGAACCAAGTTTTGTTCAGCGATGTGTTAAATTCGCTCGATGAGTACGTCAGCAAGCAAAATTGCCGGATTTGGGACGAAAGGCTACCTGAAGAGATTCAAATGCTGCCATTATATCCTACAAAACAATGGTTGGTGTGTTTTGTGGACCGGTAGAATCATCCATCCATGTTTCTTAAAAAAAATGATGCCGGTGAGAACGTAACCGTCAATGGCGACCGTTATTGTGCCATGATAACCAACTATTTGATGTCTGAAATTGAAGCTAGTGATCTCGACGACATTTGGTTTCAACAAGACGGCGCCACTTCCCACACATCGCAACAATCAATAAATTTATTAAGATAACACTTCGGTGAGCATATGTATAACTCACGTTTTGGGCCGGTCGATTGGGGATATGTAAAGTCTAATGTCTATGAGGATAATCCTGCCTCAATTCAGGCCTTGGAACAAAACATCATTCGCCAGGTACCAGTCGAAGTGCTCAAACGAGTTATCGAAAATTGGACTTAATGGATGGACCATCTGAGTCGTAGCCGCGGCAAACATTTTAAATAGGTAATCTTCAAAAAATAAATGGCAAATAATGTTCTTTCGAATGATAATAAACATTCCCCATTAAGTTTCAAGTTTCTGTGATAAAAAAGTAGGGAACCTCAAAATGGATCACCCTATACAAAAATGATCACCAACGAGCTAAATCGAAATAGCCTTGTCCGTCCGTCCCCACGTGTTTGCGTATATGCAAAATAGTTCCTCAGTTTTTGAGATATCGATCCGAAATCTTGCCCAGACCGTTTTCTGCCAAAGAAGCTGTTCATATAGCTGCCATACAAACTGAAGGATCAGAATTCAGCCCTTGTATGGAAATTTTGGTTTTTATACTCTCGCAACAATGTTGCTAACGAGAGTATTATAGTTTTGTTCACATAACGGTTGTTTGTAAGTCCTAAAACTAAAAGAGTCAGATATAGGGTTATATATACCAAAGTGATCAGGGCGACGAGTAGAGTCGAAATCCGGATGTCTGTCTGTCCGTCCGTCTGTCCGTCCGTCCGTGCAAGCTGTAACTTGAGTAAAAATTGAGATATCATGATGAAACTTGGTACACGTATTCCTTGGCTCCATAAGAAGGTTAAGTTCGAAGATGGGCAAAATCGGCCCACTGCCACGCCCACAAAATGGCGGAAACCGAAAACCTATAAAGTGTCATAACTAAGCCATAAATAAAGATATTAAAGTGAAATTTGGCACAAAGGATCGCATTAGGGAGGGACATATTTGAAGTAATTTTGGAAAAGTGGGCGTGGCCCTGCCCCTACTAAGTTTTTTGTACATATCTCGGAAACTATTATAGCTATGTCAACCAAACTCTACAGAGTCGTTTTCTTCAGGTATTTCCATATACAGTTCAAAAATGGAAGAAATCGGATAATAACCACGCCCACCTCCCATACAAAGGTTATGTTCAAAATCACTAAAAGTGCGTTAACCGACTAACAAAAAACGTCGGAAACACTAAATTTTACGGAAGAAGTGGCAGAAGGAAGCTGCCCCCAGGCTTTTTTTAAAAATTGAAAATGGGCGTGGCGCCGCCCACTTATGGACCAAGAAGCATATCTCAGGAGCTACTAGACCGATTTCAATGAAATTCGGTATATAATGTTTTCTTAACACCCTGATGACATGTACGAAATATGGCTGAAATCGGTTCACAACCACGCCTTCTTCCAATATAAAGTTATTTTGAATTCCATCTGATGCCTTCTTTGTATAATACGAGTATAAACATTAGGAACCAATGATGATAGCGGAATAAAACTTTACACAAATACGGTATTTGAAAAATATGTAAATGACGGATAATGAAATCTCGATTATCACTTTACCATGCGAGAGTATAAAATGTTCGGTGACACCCGAACTTAGCCCTTCCTTACTTGTTTTTTGTAGAATTTGAATCTGGTCCGTCCATGGTTTTTCAGTTAACTATTTAGAACGTAGTGGTCATTTATGCTCAATCTCAACTTCTTATGACAAGAACGTTAAACTTTAGTTCCTTTAGGGTTGAGTTTATTAGTCGAAGAGACCGAAACCCATTTACTTCCTTGGACTCCGACTCCTCCTATTTGGCTTCTTCCTTCTGTTCGACAGAGCAGAGACAGAACTCCTTGACTGCCAACACAATCTGGTGCCGAAGCAATAGTCTGGTAAACCAAACGATACGGGGGTCAAATTAGCAACTCCATCTTGGAATTTCGCACGCAGATCTTCGAAAGCCTCAAAACTGGGACGATCGAATTTCAGTTAAATTTCATTCAGCTTGACTAAATCATTGTCGGCAACTAAACACAAATGGCAAATATTCATAATGCTACGAAATTTCCAAATTTCAATACTGCCAATTCCGAATCCACACCCTTGGACCGTCTCCGCATTCAGCTTAGAGAAACTATTATGATAACTAGAACTGCTGCTTTTATGTGACTCACTTGCGTTAACTTTGCGGTTGAAACTTTTCCAAGGTGCAAACTTATCGCAGCGAGTATTTAATTCATTTGCAATGCCAAAAGCGACAACAACAAAACCACCAGCACCAGCAGGAACGGGAGTCTAAGCGGCCACCATTGATACAGCAGCAACATCAACGGCATCATAACCATCAGTAACAAACAATAATCATTATACTGCAGATTATCTAAGTCGTCTACTGCGTTGTCTCTGCGCAGATACGAACAATTGTTTCTGCTGCCTGCTAATGCTGTTGTTGTTGCAGTGCGAGTTTTGCAAGTTGGCAAGTACGTGGCAAGCGTAACTGAAACCATTAAAATTTTAATCGCAAATGCTTGAGGGCAAAAGAGTGTTGCCAACTGTGCTTATTTCACAAGTTTTTGAGGCTGCCGACACAAAGGCATTTTTTGGAGCACAAACACGGACGTTGCGTTGCGGTGAGGGCAAACGACTGGCTGATTGTTAGAAGAGGCACAGACGTACTGTAAATTAAAAGCGACTGAGCGTAAAGGTGAGTTGCCAAAGTGAGGGCGTAAGGGTTGCCGTGTGTTTTGACTGCGTGCGATAAGTGTACCGGAGATGTGTATGCGCGTACTTTGAGTATGTGCCACGAGCTGTCTGTGGTGGCGTGCGAAAGGGAGCGTGGCACGTCTAATGTGGATTATTATTGCGGCGCACACACGCACACTTGAGCTCGTTAGTTATAATAATAATAATTTTTGCTGCAAAAGTTTTAAGTTGAATTTATTTAAAGCAACAGTCGTGGCCGCAGCAAAAAATGCTTAGCGAGCGCGTTACCAAAACAGAAAGTCCCCAAAAGCAGCAAAAGCTGCCACGTAAGAAATATACTGCGTAGCATCGAGCGCCTGTGGCAACACGGCGTTTATTTTATGCGAATATGGTGAGCCGAGCAACGGAAGTGGCTGCTCAATTAAAGCAAACCATTTCAATTCAAATTCAACCTAAATTTTATAGAGGAAATAATTGCGCCGAAATTGAGTTGTGGTGCCACGCCGACACGCTTCTTATCTGCCGGCATATTTGCGTGGAATAAATAAGCGTGGCAGCAATGAAATGATGTTCAACTTGCGTCCCATTTAATGCTTAAAATTCAAACTCAGGCATTTAAGTCGTAAATTTCACATTTTGAGGACATTAGCCTTTTGCCGACTACCAACTTGGTGGCACCCGCTCGCTGTCCGCTTCAATT
Organism: Bactrocera tryoni; assembly: GCF_016617805.1. Lineage (NCBI taxonomy): Eukaryota > Metazoa > Arthropoda > Insecta > Diptera > Tephritidae > Bactrocera > Bactrocera tryoni. The sequence continues at coordinate 32,186,871 of NC_052500.1, read as the reverse complement.
AAGCAACGCTGACTGCATTTCCATGGGGACATAGCGGCAAATGCCATGACCATTGTGGAGGCGCACTAAGCATTCTGACTCCCACTAATTTATGTGTAATTTGAATTAATTCAGGAGCGGTCATGCATTTTTGGCATGAAAACATCTCGCACTCATGCAAAAACACTGCGAACCTGACTGCCACTAAATTATACTATGTTATATACCATACATATGTACATATTATACCCTCATTTGTGGTTGTAAATCTTAGACGCTCGCATATCTCGCACTGCTTTGACTGCTGATTTGTGGTGGCATTCAGCAATGTCGGGGTGTGCCGGCATATCGTAGTTAATTTACATATGAAAATATTTACGCTGCGCAATTCCACGAAGCGCCACGCTGATGATTAGCGTGTTTTTGTAATTACCCAAGAGCAACATTGGCAATGATTGAGATGAGACAGTTAGTGGCTTTGTACAATGACAAAATACTTTTACACACACTTTACATATATAAAATGTGACAATATAACTGTACATTGCCTGTAATTTATAATCGGCTCAGACTATGCTTAAGTGGCTGACACAAAGATAATTAATATACAGGGTATATCTTTACACACCCAAGGTCTACTCAGATGCCTCTTCGATGCAAATATTTCCAATCATTTCGAATCAATGTACAAAAGAACTTTGCTAACTTGTGTAGAATGTCTTGTTTTCTAGCAGAATGCATTTGCGAGCCGCTAAATTTTCATTGATTATATGCCTAGGAGTCCTCTGTCAGCTATTGTCTTGAATGCGCGAAGTCAGTCCGTTGGTACTGAGTATGTTTAACACTCCTGTCAGATGGCCACGGATGAGATAGGGTCTAAAAGTATGTTAATATTTAAATCTTGATTCTAATTCTCGTTCTAAAATATTTTTGAAAATATTAAACTATATGAATATATAATATGGCTGCAGATCGCGCCGAATCTGTTTCACTTATTTTCCGAATATCTTACTTTTGTTACTTAATTTAAAATATATCGAAGCTATGCATATTGAATTTAATTAAACTTTTCATATGTAATTGGGTTCAAGTCAAGTCTAATGCAGCGTCTATCAAATTGCATTAAAGCAGCAGTAAATACATTTCTTCAGATTACAGCCTTCTTCAGACAGGTAAATACTCACACCGTTAGCAGTGCAATACTGGCTGAAAGTTTTGGTAAAGGTTAGTTGTTAAATTTGTCTGCAAAAAAGCCTGCTTCAACAGATTTGTGAAAAGATCTAAGGGCTCTGTTGATAAATGAGGTTTTCTTGATTCATGCCTAATAGCTTTTGTCGTATCAGCCGACCGGCATTCTTTCAAGTAAAAGTCAAACACGGAGATCAGTCCCGGAACAGAACCAAACCTAATTAAGGCAACTTCGCTATTTAAGATGATTGAAGATATTCAATGCTTATTCCTATAAAAAGACAGAAACAAGTTACCTAAGTGAGAATGATGTTATCCATTTTCAATACTGGACCTAAGTGAGAATGATGTTATCCAATTTCAATACTGGATGAGGTTGGATTAAAAGCACATATCTCGCTCAGTTTTAATATCAAATTGATCAATCATAGCGAAATGGAAATCCTCAACTCGACGGAGGCATTGTTCAGAATGTTCATATGTTAAATCGCTATTTAGAATAAATATTTTAACAAAGAAACAACAATTATGTAAGTTACAGTACCATGAGAAACCGAACTTTAATCCTATTTCCTTTAGAAAAACTTATTAGAATAGTGAAAAAAATGTTTCTTGTCCAATCCGTTTTAGTGTTGAATCGTTTTGAACCGGAACGGAGGCCTATTTTCGGTAAAAAAAAAATCAGCTAAATGCACTGGCTTCGCATGTTTGATGTCTCGGTCCTTCAAAAGTTATAGTGCGATTTCGACAATATTTGAACATGAGAAATACGTATATCTTGAGAACACTGATTACTTCATTCGTGTTTGATTTATAGTATACATTCTAGAGTGGAATAATCAGATGAAATTTGAAATTGTCTCCACTATGTGTTTCCAACGAAGTAGCATTTGGCCTTTGCTCGCCGAGAGAGGACTTTACTTTTCAATGACCTACTCAGTCCGAAGTAGCACCTGTTGGAAAGAGTTATTCTGCGTCGGATTTCGAGGCTGACATTGTTGTTGCTGTTAATGCTGTTTCCAAGATAGACGAAATTATCCACAACTTCGAAGTTATGATTGTCAACAATGACGTGGGAGCCTAGTCGCGAGTGCGGCGGCTGTTTGTTTTATAACGGGAGATATTTCGTCTTGCTTTCGTTCACTAGGACTCATTTGCTGCGCTTCTTTGTCAAACCTGGAGATAGTAGATAACGGCGCAGTAGTTATGGCCAAGATATCAATGTCATTAGTGTATGTCAGCAGTTGTACAATCTTCTAGAAAAATTTACCATCTCTATTCCTCTCAGCAGCTGGAATTATTTTCTGCTGGAGTATATTGATGAAGTCACACGAAAGAGAGTCGCCTTGTCTGAAACCTCGTTTGGCATTGAACGGTTCGGAGAGGTCCTTCCCGATCCTGACGGAGCTATTGGTATTGCTCAACGTCAGTTTACACAACCCTATTAGTTTTGCCGGGGATACCAAATTCATACATTGCAGCGCAAAGGCAGCTTCTTTCGTGCTGTCAAAAGCCTGAGGTCACACTGAAAAGATTCATTCAGTTTGTTGACGGTGGGCTTTAATCCTTAACACAGTACGGTCGGTAGAATCTTATATACGATGTTGAGGAGGGTTTGCTTTCTGTGGATTGAACAGAGCACACTTAAATTGCAAACGACGCACATTGGAGCATTTGATCTCAAAAACCGAACAAAATTATTTAAAGTGATTTTATGAATAAAAATGCATGATTGAATATAATAATGCAATATATTAAAATAAAACGATTAAGGATGGGCTAATTTCGGGTGCAACCGAACATTTTATATTGAATATATTTGAGTAGGGGGTAGTGTCGACCAGATTTTATCTATTTGTGCTCATCCCACATACTACTAATATGCCACATACTCAAAAAATATTCCCTGGGTTTCACTAAGGTACCTTATGTACAATTACCAATCATACGGAGCAAGGTCAAGTGGATGTTCGAAAATCTTGGTAATAGATATATGGGGAAGGCTCAAGTTTTCGTCCAATTGCATCTATCGGGTGATTTTTTTGAGGTTAGGATTTTCATGCATTAGTATTTGACAGATCACGTGGGATTTCAGACATGGTGTCAAAGAGAAAGATGCTCAGTATGCTTTGACATTTCATCATGAATAGACTTACTAACGAGCAACGCTTGCAAATCATTGAATTTTATTACCAAAATCAGTGTTCGGTTCGAAATGTGTTTCGCGCTTTACGTCCGATTTATGGTCTACATAATCGACCAAGTGAGCAAACAATTAATGCGATTGTGACCAAGTTTCGCACTCAGTTTACTTTATTGGACATTAAACCAACCACACGAATGCGTACAGTGCATACAGAAGAGAATATTGCGTCTGTTTCTGAGAGTGTGGCTGAAGACCGTGAAATGTCGATTCGTCGCCGTTCGCAGCAATTGGGTTTGTGTTATTCGACCACATGGAAGATTTTACGCAAAGATCTTGGTGTAAAACCGTATAAAATACAGCTCGTGCAAGAACTGAAGCCGAACGATCTGCCACAACGTCGAATTTTCAGTGAATGGGCCCTAGAAAAGTTGGCAGAAAATCCGCTTTTTTATCGACAAATTTTGTTCAGCGATGAGGCTCATTTCTGGTTGAATAGCTACGTAAATAAGCAAAATTGCCGCATTTGGGGTGAAGAGCAACCAGAAGCCGTTCAAGAACTGCCCATGCATCCCGAAAAATGCACTGTTTGGTGTGGTTTGTACGCTGGTGGAATCATTGGACCGTATTTTTCAAAGATGCTGTTGGACGCAACGTTACGGTGAATGGCGATCGCTATCGTTCGATGCTAACAAACTTTTTGTTGCCAAAAATGGAAGAACTGAACTTGGTTGACATGTGGTTTCAACAAGATGGCGCTACATGCCACACAGCTCGCGATTCTATGGCCATTTTGAGGAAAACTTCGGAGAACAATTCATCTCAAGAAATGGACCCGTAAGTTGGCCACCAAGATCATGCGATTTAACGCCTTTAGACTATTTTTTGTGGGGCTACGTCAAGTCTAAAGTCTACAGAAATAAGCCAGCAACTATTCCAGCTTTGGAAGACAACATTTCCGAAGAAATTCGGGCTATTCCGGCCGAAATGCTCGAAAAAGTTGCCCAAAATTGGACTTTCCGAATGGACCACCTAAGACGCAGCCGCGGTCAACATTTAAATGAAATTATCTTCAAAAAGTAAATGTCATGAACCAATCTAACGTTTCAAATAAAGAACCGATGAGATTTTGCAAATTTTATGCGTTTTTTTTTAAAAAAAAGTTATCAAGCTCTTAAAAAATCACCCGATATTTTAGGCGCAAAAATACACTGTTATGAATAAAACATGTTTTGCAATTTTCATTGAGTTGGCCCAAATATTGTCGGATATAGCCTGGATAAAGTCACCTATAAGTTCGAAAATCTTTATATTAGGTATATGAGGGCTACTACTCCTCCCCACCGGATTCAACCCATTTTTGATACAAAGAAATACTTTTGTCAGGAAAGGATTCTGTCTGAATTTCTATTGCATATGTCACATAATGACCGATATTTTTGATCAAAATCAACTACAGATATCTATATCTTTATCATTCCTCTCAGCTTCAAATGCTTTGAACAGCGTGTAACTTTGTAAATTGGAAATTTTATGGTCTGCATTTTGAGGCACCTTTCTTTATTTATTTGACTGTAATGTAGAGAGGTGCTGTTTTTTGATATACCTGCCGTTTGACTGAGAGCAAGTTTAGGTTAATCATATCAATGTATGTAAATATTCTTAATGAAATTAAAACCAAAAACATGTCGAAACCTCGCATTACACTGGCGTACAAAAAATTTTTTTTTTGGTTTGGTGCAGCTCTGTGCGCATCAGTAGTCGGTATAGCAGGTAGGATGAACCACATTCCCACTACTAGATATAGAAAATGTGACTTGTTTTCTCGTATCAACTCACAAAATACATCCAAAATCAGATATAAAATCTTAGGCAACAAAATGAGTGTAGGCCAGTGTTATGAAAAAGACATGGATTTACCTCAAACAAGGCTATTCCCCATGCCCAGATACCG